>NW_028158186.1:15000-22898 GCF_964263955.1 Coregonus lavaretus | reverse complement strand
GAATTCTGAGGCAGGTCAATAGAGACAGGTGATAGGGTAAGGTGAGGAATACTGAGGCAGGTCAATAGAGACAGGTGATAGGGTAAGGTGAGGAATTCTGAGGCAGGTCAATAGAGACAGGTGATAGGGTAAGGTGAGGAATACTGAGGCAGGTCAATAGAGACGGGTGAGGAATACTGAGGCAGGTCAACAGAGAGACAGGTGATAGGGTAAGGTGAGGAATACTGAGGCAGGTCAATAGAGACAGGTGATAGGGTAAGGTGAGGAATACTGAGGCAGGTCAATAGAGACAGGTGAGGAATACTGAGGCAAGTCAACAGAGAGACAGGTGATAGGTTAAGGTGAGGAATACTGAGGCAGGTCAACAGAGAGACAGGTGATAGGTTAAGGTGAGGAATACTGAGGCAGGTCAATAGAGACAGGTGATAGGGTAAGGTGAGGAATTCTGAGGCAGGTCAATAGGTGTGAGTACAGGAGGAGGTGGTACCTCATCCTGGGTGCCTCTCTTCCAGGCCTCGGAGAAGATGGAGCCGACCTGCTCTGAGAGGTGTGGCCTGACAGGTTGCTCTCTGACACAGCAACACCACTATCAGTACTGGAGTGGTTCGACTGGGACTCTGGAGAGAGGGAGGGAGGGAGGGGGAGAGATGGAGAGAGAGAGAGAGAGAGAGAGAGAGAGAGAGAGGGGGGGGGGGGGGGAGAGAGAGAGAGGGGGGGGGAGAGAGAGAGGGGTAGAGGGAGAGGGAAAGGGAGAGGGAGAGAGAGAGAGAGAGAGAGGAAGAGAGGGGGAGAGAGAGAGAGAGAGGGAGAGAGAGAGAGGGGGAGAGAGAGAGAGGGGGGGGGGAGAGAGGGGGGAGAGAGAGAGAGAGAGAGAGAGAGAGGGGGAGAGAGAGAGAGAGAGAGGGAGAGAGAGGGAGAGAGAGAGAGAGAGGGGGGGGAGAGAGAGAGAGAGGGGTAGAGGGAGAGAGAGAGAGGGGTAGAGGGAGAGAGAGAGAGAGAGAGAGAGAGAGAGAGAGAGAGAGAGAGAGAGAGGGGGGGGGGAGAGAGGGGGGGAGAGAGAGAGAGAGAGAGAGAGAGAGGGGGAGAGAGAGAGAGAGAGGGGTAGAGGGAGAGAGAGAGAGGGGTAGGGAGAGAGAGAGAGAGAGAGAGAGAGAGAGAGAGAGAGAGAGAGAGAGGGGTAGAGGGAGAGAGAGAGAGAGAGAGAGGGGGAGAGAGAGAGAGAGAGAGGGAGAGAGAGGGAGAGAGAGAGAGAGAGAGAGAGAGGGAGAGAGGGAGAGAGGGAGAGAGAGGGAGGGAGAGAGGAGAGTTAGAGCAAGTACAAATCTTATAAATACTGCTAAGTAAGTGGGTAACTGCAGGGTTGGGTTCTAATCAATTTCAATTCAGTCATTTCAGGAAGTAAACTGAAATTCCTGGAATTGTACTTCCTGAAATGACTGAATTTAAATAATAAAATAGATGTCAGCCCTGCTATACTGTAGCTGAGTGCAGGTGTGCTGTGTTGTAGATGTGTTGTGTGTCCACCACCACTCACCAGGAAGGCTGGAGGAGCTGGATCCAGACTTGATAGAGGAGCTAGAGAGAGAGGACCAGTCGTGGGCTGCCTCAGTCCTCTTCATAGCCTCCTGGTAGTTCACATACAGGGTCTTCCCATACTGGGGAGACAGAGAGAGATACATCGGTCAACAGACATCAGGGGTGTATTTACAGGGTCTTCCCATACTGGGGACACAGAGAGAGATACATCGGTCAACAGACATCAGGGGTGTATTTACAGGGTCTTCCCATACTGGGGACACAGAGAGAGATACATCGGTCAACAGACATCAGGGGTGTATTCATTAGTCGTTCAGAAACAGATGTTCAGGAGTGTATCTTAGTCCATGCCGCTCTGTCATTGCTTGTCCATATATGTATATATTCTTAAATTCCATTCCTTACTAGTTTTGTGTGTATTGGGTATATGTTGTGAAATTGTTAGATATTACTTGTTAGATATTACTGCACTGTCGGAGCTAGAAGCACAAGCATTTCGCTACACCCGCTATAACATCTGCTAAACACGTGCATGTGACAAATAACATTTGATTTGATTTGATTGATTTATTAGTCGGTCAACAACAGACATTAGGGGTGTATTCATTAGTCGGTTTCCTCAGCAAAGCGGTTTGCAACGGAAACGGTTTACTCCCAGCGTAAAACGTTTTGCAACGAAAACGAGAGTTTTTATTGAACAAATTCAGGTAGGTCCCTCCCCATTTCGTACCGCTTGCTTCTGTTTGGTTCCTAGTGAATACACCCACATCTTTCCATCAGGACCAAATACTTTGAGTTTGGCCGTTGAGGTATTCTGTCAAAGACGTTATATGAGCACCCAGACTACGGCTCTGCTTTCTCATTACGTTGTTGCTGAGGCAACATAACGTTACCTTGGCGATGCGTATCCCGTTGATCCACTGGTGTAGTGTTCTGACATCATCACAACACAGGTACTTGATGTACTGGGATTTCTTCTGGATCTGAGGGTGCTGAACAAACAGAGAGACAATGGGACATGTTAACGACGACGCGTCACATGAATAGCGTGCTTGGATTTCTCTAATTTGTGTCTTTAATTGGGCTATAATCTCTCGTGGACTGATTCTGCAAGGTTTTAGTTCTGGGTTAAGCAAGATGAATTGGGCTAAAACCCCAGAGATGTGAGTTGAGGCTATGCAGAGATGGTTTCTCAGTAGTTTTATACACTGTGCCACTAGATGGCAGTGTGACGCTGTACAAGGCTGTACTTCTCTACTCTGACAGGAAGACTGAGGGCAGCGATACAACATCCTCAATCCCTCTGCTGTACCCAGTTCCTCCCATCAGGAAACATTACCATCACACCAGAAAAGAAAACCTTCTCGGTTTACTAGGTTACTTTCCTGAGGAAACGGAAGGGAAATATTTGGTTCATAATTGACATGGCTTTGGAGCCTCTATTATTTAAAAGAGTACTGACAAGAGAAAGGACGGCGCTTCACGGCATTATGATTAGGTTCCCTTCTCTCCGCTTCACGGCATTATGATTAGGTTCTCTTCTCTCCATTCCCCCAAAACAACTCAGCAAACGCCCTCGTCCCCCTTGTCCATAATGTAATCCTATTCTTTATGATTTAAAAGGCAAAACTGATCAGCACTCGTACTCTGTGACACTTTGTGGGCCCAGCCAGGTGTTACTACCGGCTGAGTCTTTGGCCTCACCTCAAAGAACTTTGCTAACGTAACATGAAGAGATTCAGATGATATAATATTCAAAACATCGTAAGACTTCCTGGGCATCATTACAGCTAGAGTCAGACAGTCGCACTCTGTGCAGAAACAGGGATAGGGGTAGGGAGTGTGCAGAGGGTATGCAGGGATAGGGGTAGGGAGTGTGCAGAGGGTATGCAGGGATAGGGGTAGGGAGTGTGCAGAGGGTATGCAGGGATAGGGGTAGGGAGTGTGCAGAGGGTATGCAGGGATAGGGGTAGGGAGTGTGCAGAGGGTATGCAGGGATAGGGGTAGGGAGTGTGCAGAGGGTATGCAGGGATAGGGGTAGGGAGTGTGCAGAGGGTATGCAGGGATAGGGGTAGGGAGTGTGCAGAGGGTATGCAGGGATAGGGGTAGGGAGTGTGCAGAGGGTATGCAGGGATAGGGGTAGGAGGTGTGCAGAGGGTATGCAGAGATAGGGGTAGGGAGTGTGCAGAGGGTAGGCAGGGATAGGGGTAGGGAGTGTGCAGAGGGTATGCAGGGATAGGGGTAGGGAGTGTGCAGAGGGTATGCAGGGATAGGGGTAGGGAGTGTGCAGAGAGTATGCAGGGATAGGGGTAGGGAGTGTGCAGAGGGTATGCAGGGATAGGGGTAGGAAGTGTGCAGAGGGTATGCAGGGATAGGGGTAGGGAGTGTGCAGAAACAGGGATAGGGGTAGGGAGTGTGCAGAGGGTATGCAGGGATAGGGGTAGGGAGTGTGCAGAGGGTATGCAGGGATAGGGAGTGTGCAGAGGGTATGCAGGGATAGGGGTAGGGAGTGTGCAGAGGGTATGCAGGGATAGGGGTAGGGAGTGTGCAGAGGGTATGCAGGGATAGGGGTAGGGAGTGTGCAGAGGGTATGCAGGGATAGGGGTAGGGAGTGTGCAGAGGGTATGCAGGGATAGGGGTAGGGAGTGTGCAGAGGGTATGCAGGGATAGGGGTAGGGAGTGTGCAGAGGGTATGCAGGGATAGGGGTAGGAAGTGTGCAGAGGGTATGCAGGGATAGGGAGTGTGCAGAGAGTATGCAGGGATAGGGGTAGGGAGTGTGCAGAGGGTATGCAGGGATAGGGGTAGGGAGTGTGCAGAGAGTATGCAATCTGTGGGGGCAGGGCTAGGTGGGAGTATCAGTCTGTGGGGGCAGGGCTAAGTGGGAGTAGCAGTCTGTGGGGGCAGGGCTGGGGGCAGGGCTAGGTGGGAGTAGCAGTCTGTGGGGGCAGGGCTAAGTGGGAGTAGCAGTCTGTGGGGGCAGGGCTAGGTGGGAGTAGCAGTCTGTGGGGGCAGGGCTAGGTGGGAGTAGCAGTCTGTGGATGTATTATTATGTTATTGATCGATTGACTATGACTTTTTAAAATCACCCAGTAGTGCTATTTGCAGAGTTAGCTCCAGGTAAATGTTGCAATTCTTCAGCAATTCCTGAACCTGCAACCAAAAACAAGTTTGGGATACATCCTGGGTGTTTGCTCTCACCTTCAGGGCCAGGCAGTAGTCTGTGGTGGTGTTGTGGTACTAGTGATAGCAGGGTGTGTAGGTCAGGTGTGGTACTAGTGATAGCAGGGTGTGTAGGTCAGGTGTGGTACTAGTGATAGCAGGGTGTGTAGGTCAGGTGTGGTACTAGTGATAGCAGGGTGTGTAGGTCAGGTGTGGTACTAGTGATAGCAGGGTGTGTAGGTCAGGTGTGGTACTAGTGATAGCAGGGTGTGTAGGTCAGGTGTGGTACCTTCAGGGCCAGGCAGTAGTCCGTTGGAGCCTTGTACTTGCTGCGGTAGTCCTGTCCATAGTAAACATTAACATGATCCAGCTGGAGGAAACACACCAGTTCTCTAGAAGCCTGCCAGCGGGAGAGGAGAGAGAAGAAATCAAGTATTTATTGTTGACTGTCATGGCCTTCACTCACTGCACCTCACTGCACTGGCCTTCACCTCACTGCACTGGCCTTCACCTCACTGCACTGGCCTTCACCTCACTGCACTGGCCTTCACCTCACTGCACTGGCCTTCACCTCACTGCACTGGCCTTCACCTCACTGCACAGGCCTTCACCTCACTGCACTGGCCTTCACCTCACTGCACTGGCCTTCACCTCACTGCACTGGCCTTCACCTCACTGCACTGGCCTTCACCTCACTGCACTGGCCTTCACCTCACTGCACTGGCCTTCACCTCACTGCACTGGCCTTCACCTCACTGCACTGGCCTTCACCTCACTGCACTGGCCTTCACCTCACTGCACTGGCCTTCACCTCACTGCACTGGCCTTCACCTCACTGCACTGGCCTTCACCTCACTGCACTGGCCTTCACCTCACTGCACTGGCCTTCACCTCACTGCACTGGCCTTCACCTCACTGCACTGGCCTTCACCTCACTGCACTGGCCTTCACCTCACTGCACTGGCCTTCACCTCACTGCACTGGCCTTCACCTCACTGCACTGGCCTTCACCTCACTGGACTGGCCTTCACCTCACTGCACTGGCCTTCACCTCACTGCACTGGCCTTCACCTCACTGCACTGGCCTTCACTCACTGCACTGGCCTTCACCTCACTGCACTGGCTTTCACCTCACTGCACTGGCCTTCACCTCACTGCACTGGCTTTCACCTCACTGCACTGGCCTTCACCTCACTGCACTGGCTTTCACCTCACTGCACTGGCCTTCACCTCACTGCACTGGCCTTCACCTCACTGCACTGGCCTTCACCTCACTGCACAGTCCACTGAGTGGCGCTCTACAGAAGATTGAGTGAGAGGGACATTTACATTGACCAGCTTCCATCTTCAGACTGTTAAAGAGTCACCACTAGCCGGCCTCCACCCAGTCCTCAACCCTTCCATCCTCCCTGAACTAGCCGGCCTCCACCCAGTCCTCAACCCTTCCATCCTCCCTGAACTAGCCAGCCTCCACCCAGTCCTCTACCCTTCCATCCTCCCTGAACTAGCCAGCCTCCACCCAGTCCTCTACCCTTCCATCCTCCCTGAACTAGCCGGCCTCCACCCAGTACTCAACCCTTCCATCCTCCCTGAACTAGCCAGCCTCCACCCAGTACTCAACCCTTCCATCCTCCCTGAACTAGCCGGCCTCCACCCAGTCCTCTACCCTTCCATCCTCCCTGAACTAGCCGGCCTCCACCCAGTCCTCAACCCTTCCATCCTCCCTGAACTAGCCAGCCTCCACCCAGTCCTCTACCCTTCCATCCTCCCTGAACTAGCCGGCCTCCACCCAGTACTCAACCCTTCCATCCTCCCTGAACTAGCCAGCCTCCACCCAGTACTCAACCCTTCCATCCTCCCTGAACTAGCCGGCCTCCACCCAGTCCTCTACCCTTCCATCCTCCCTGAACTAGCCAGCCTCCACCCAGTCCTCAACCCTTCCATCCTCCCTGAACTAGCCGGCCTCCACCCAGTCCTCTACCCTTCCATCCTCCCTGAACTAGCCAGCCTCCACCCAGTCCTCTACCCTTCCATCCTCCCTGAACTAGCCGGCCTCCACCCAGTCCTCTACCCTTCCATCCTCCCTGAACTAGCCGGCCTCCACCCAGTACTCAACCCTTCCATCCTCCCTGAACTAGCCGGCCTCCACCCAGTACTCAACCCTTCCATCCTCCCTGAACTAGCCAGCCTCCACCCAGTACTCAACCCTTCCATCCTCCCTGAACTAGCCAGCTACCACCCAGTACTCAATCCTTCCATCCTCCCTGAACTAGCCAGCTACCACCCAGTACTCTACCCTTCCATCCTCCCTGAACTAGCCAGCTACCACCCAGTACTCTACCCTTCCATCCTCCCTGAACTAGCCGGCCTCCACCCAGTACTCTACCCTTCCATCCTCCCTGAACTAGCCGGCCTCCACCCAGTCCTCAACCCTTCCATCCTCCCTGAACTAGCCGGCCTCCACCCAGTACTCTACCCTTCCATCCTCCCTGAACTAGCCGGCCTCCACCCAGTCCTCAACCCTTCCATCCTCCCTGAACTAGCCGGCCTCCACCCAGTACTCTACCCTTCCATCCTCCCTGAACTAGCCGGCCTCCACCCAGTACTCAACCCTGCACCATACAGACTGCTTCCCTATGTACACATAGTCATTGAACACTGGTCACTTTAATAATGTTTACATACTGTATTCCCTCCCTCCTTCCTTCCCTCTCTCTCTCTCCCTCTCTCTCTCTCTCTCTCTCTCTCTCCCTCTCTCTCTCTCTATCTCTCTCCACGACTGTAGTATTCTGATAATACTCAATTGCACTTTTCTTAACCAGATGATCATTTGCAGTCAGCTCCCCTTGAGGACAATTTTATACTTATTTGTTATTTGTAAGTGTGTTGCGATTTCTAAATGCACTTTAAATAATGCTTGATTTGGTTAGCCAGTATTGGGAACTACCAATCCAAAGAATAAGTATCTATGACATGATGTTATTTCTGGATCTACAATGACAATTGCAGTTCCCCATGTTACTGAATGGGTAAGAGGGGCCTGAAAAATATCATTTCATGAATCACTAGTGTGTCTTGCAGCAATAGTGTTTGCAGACTACTTCATTGCTGATCGGGGTTTTTTTTGGCCCAGAAGCACCACAGATGTCAGACTATACACACTATTTCATAATAATAATAATAATAAATAAATAAATAAATA
>NW_028158186.1:0-12500 GCF_964263955.1 Coregonus lavaretus | reverse complement strand
TATTACCAAGGGAGACAGCAGTGCTCACCAGCTCCTAGTCTGATTCCTAATCTATTGTTCATAGCACCATCATCTACAACATACTGACCTGGATCTGAAGGACACACTGGGGTCTGTGTGTTTGTGTCTGTTGAGTGAGTTTGTGTGCAAATAAACACTGTCTGATACTACTGGGTGTATCTATTTTGGTGAAGCATTGTATTTTGGTGCCAGTTCAGTGTATTTTGGTGAAGCATTGTATTTTGGTGCCAGTTCAGTGTATTTTGGTGAAGCATTGTATTTTGGTGCCAGTTCAGTGTATTTTGGTGAAGCATTGTATTTTGGTGCCAGTTCAGTGTATTTTGGTGAAGCATTGTATTATGGTGGCAGTTCAGTGTATTTTGGTGAAGCATTGTATTTTGGTGCCAGTTCAGTGTATTTTGGTGAAGCATTGTATTTTGGTGCCAGTTCAGTGTATTTCCGTGTTGTATAACCTATCCTGCATCAGTTATATAATAAAATAGTGACTGGCAGGGACAGTAGTGGTCTGGCTGGCTATTTTGGTGACACATATTTTAAAGCAGCTTAGTCTCAGTCAGTTTTTTCAGCATCAGTTGTGTCCAGGACTAGTCTTCATACTACACCGGCTCTGACGCTCGTCGGATGTGGCAGGGCTTGAAAACTATTACAGACTACAAAGGGAAGCACAGCCGCGAGCTGCCCAGTGACACAAGCCCACCAGACGCGCTAAATCACTTCTATGCTCGCTTCGAGGCAAGCAACACTGAAGCATGCATGAGAGCATCAGCTGTTCCGGATGACTATGTGATCACGCTCTCTGTAGCCGATGTGAGTAAGACTTTTAAGCATGTCAACATTCACAAGGCCGCAGGGCCAGACGGATTACCAGGACGTGTACTCCGAGCATGCGCTGACCAACTGGCAAGTGTCTTCACTGACATTTTCAACATGTCCCTGACTGAGTCTGTAATACCAACATGTTTCAAGCAGACCACAATAGTCCCTGTGCCCAAGGACACTAAGGTAACCTGCCTAAATGACTACCGACCCGTAGCACTCACGTCTGTAGCCATGAAGTGCTTTGAAAGGCTGGTCATGGCTCACATCAACACCATTATCCCAGAAACCCTAGACCCACTCCAATTTGCATACCGCACCAACAGATCCACAGATGATGCAATCTCTATTGCACTCCACACTGCCCTTTCCCACCTGGACAAGAGGAACACCTACGTGAGAATACTATTCATTGACTACAACTCAGCGTTCAAAACCATAGTGCCCTCAAAGCTCATCACTAAGCTAAGGACCCTGGGACTAAACACCTCCCACTGCAACTGGATCCTGGACTTCCTGACGGGCCGTCCCCAGGTGGTAAGGGTAGGTAACAACACATCTGCCACACTGATCCTCAACACGGGGGCCCCTCAGGGGTGCGTGCTCAGTCCCCTGCTGTATTCCCTGTTCACCCATGACTGCATGGCCAGGCACGACTCCAACACCATCATTAAGTTTGCCGACGACACAACAGTAGTAGGCCTGATCACCAACAACGATGAGACAGCCTATAGGGAGGAGGTCAGAGACCTGGCCGTGTGGTGCCAGGATAACAACCTCTACCTCAACGTGACCAAGACAAAGGAGATGATTGTGGACTACAGGAAAAAAAAGAGGACTGAGCCCCATTCTCATCGACGGGGCTGTAGTGGAGCAGGTTGAGTATTTTATTTTACTTCTGCTATTTTTTTCTCAACCCTTTTTTTGTTGTTGTTTTATTTTTACTTTTTTTGTTTAAAATAAATGCACTGTTGGTTAAGGGCTGTAAGTAAGCATTTCACTGTAATGTCTGCACCTGTTGTATTCGGCGCATGTGGCCAATAAAATTTTATTTGATTTGAAGTTCCTTGGTGTCCACATCACCAACAAACTATCATGGTCCAAACACACCAAGACAGTCGTGAAGAGGGCACGACAAAGCCTATTCCCTCTCAGGAGACTGAAAAGATTTGGCATGGGTCCTCAGATCCTCAAAAGGTTCTACAGCTGCACCATCGAGAGCATCCTGACTGGTTGCATCACCGCCTGGTATGGCAACTGCTCGGCCTCCGACCGCAAGGCACTACAGAGGGTAGTGCGTACGGCCCAGTACATCACTGGGGCCAAGCTTCCTGCCATCCAGGACCTCTATACCAGGCGGTGTCAGAGGAAGGCCCTAAACATTGTCAAAGACTCCAGCCACCCTAGTCATAGACTGTTCTGTCTGCTCCCGCACGGCAAGCGGTACCGGAGTGCCAAGTCTAGGTCCAAAAGGCTTCTTAACAGCTTCTACCCCCAAGCCATAAGACTCCTGAACAGCTAATCATGGCTACCCAGACTATTTGCACTGCCCCCCCATCCCACCCCCCACTCCATATTTTTACGCTGCTGCTACTCTGTTTATTATTTATGCATTGTCACTTTAACTCTATTTATTATTATTAGTCCCATCCTTCAGCTGTCTCACCTGTGGGTTCTTGAAGAGGGCGTACTTCTCGATGCGTTCTATGAACTTCAGTCTGTTCTGGCTGTCTCTGGTCCAGTTCTGAAGGTTCTCAACCAGGTTCTCATGGTCCTCAAAGATACGCTCTGGGAGGAAGAGTGGAGAAAGAGAGAGAAGATAGTGTTGGACTATAATAGTTTGTACACTAGGTTCCACTCTGGGGGGAGGACAGGGAGAGATGGACTGGGTTGCATCACCACTACACACAGACACAGCAGCCACCTCAGGACAGTAAGGAGACGTTTTAACCAAACAGCAGTAAGATCTCATGGCTTGTGAGGTCGTGACTGACTACCCACAATGCTTTATTGTGAAAAATAAAATGAAATGAAATAAAGAGAAGACAATAACCAATTTTTTTAAGATTTGGGGGGATTGATTGATGATTGATTGATTGACTGATGATTGATTGATTGATTGATTGATTGATGATTGATGGATTGATGGATTGATTGATTGATTGATTGATTGATTGATTGATGATTGATTGATTGATTGATTGATTATTGACTCACCATGCTCTGGACACATTCAACGTAATACTAGAATATGAGCTTCCAATTTCATTCTGATGAAATTACCATCTACAGACAGTAAAATAAAATGATAAAGATATGAATTATTCTAAATGGAATGGAAGAAACCCCCTAATCTAATCTGCTGGATTAGCTACAACCCCAGGCCATTAGATGATTAAAACATTACAGAATGAACCATCAAACCATCCTTTACACCGCTCCCAGGGGCTTACAGCTCATTACCCAACATCCTACATCTGCCCTCCCCAGGGGACTTTAGACCTGTCTAAAATAAATAATGGATTTATTGTGATGGTGTAGGCTATATTACATGGATATATTATACTTTTTAAAATGTAGATGTTCCAAAGGTCTGCATTAGTGGCTTGCGTGGAAGCCAGGAGATGCTAAATGTGTTTATGTTAATTAACGGTCAATTACCGTGAGACCGGCAGTTATTTGCTTGACAATCACCGGCTGACGAAACAACCACCACACTTGATACCCCACTACAACATGCACCTGTCCACCAACACACCAAAACACACCGTAGCTTCTCCTTTTAATACACATAGATACATCAAACCCCCTCACATGGAAACGTCACACTCCTCAAGATGGTCAAAATAAGCTTCCAGACCTTATCAAATACGTCCCTTCTCTGCCAAACTTTATAAAACACAGAATCTAACGGAATATAACTACATAGATCAGCCTTCCAGTTCGTTATTCAAGCCCAGTATGATGCTTTCCAAAATTATAGCTATACCATTTTTTTGGGGCAGCAATTAGACCTAGGTTACAAAACTTTCTTTGATATTGGTCACCAATAATTACATTTCCCAACAGACAATAATCATGGAGACGGATGGATATACATTCCTAGACACAATGACCACGTTTACATGCGCACAGTATTCCCGCACAGTATTCCTGGATAGAAGCTCATATCCTGCTTAAAGGTCTTATTCCAGATAAACTGTTTACATGGACCTTTGATATCCCGCTCATAAATATCCCTGCATCCATGAATAAACAGAAATATTCCAAATTGAAGTTCATACGGGTTAAATAGAACAGTAAGTGAAATATGGACACTGACTGTAGACCTGTCACCTTTCACATGTAGCCTAATATAATATTAACTCCTGCTGAATTATGCATTTCTTGCACTGAAATTATACAACAAATGTTCATTTTGTCTTGGGAACATGAGTGGAGAAATATGACATTTATTTCAGCATCTCTTGAGAGAATGTAATGTGTTGTCTTTTACACGGTTAGGCAGGCAGACAGTATTTCAACCACATCAAATATCTTATCAGAAATGTGTTTCATCGTTTTGTCAGCTTTTCATTTAATTAAAACCGTTGAAACTGATGACATTTGGACATTTTGCACAGGACCAATCTTTCCACTGGAGTTATTGCGTTTTCTCCCCGGTCCCTAAACGAAACAGACAACTTCACCGCTGTTAACTAGGTTACTAATGCATTCATTCTGTTGATGTAAGACACTATTCTGCTGAGCACTAATTCATTTAGTCTTCTGGGGCAACAAGCTTCTGTGACAGAAGAAAAGCTGCATGTCTCTAACTATAGTTGACAAATAAATCGCCTACCATAAGTCAGAAATCATAATACAGCCTACCAAATGTTGGAAATTATGAGCAGAAACTTCATTAAAATTAGAGTCTATTAATTATAGTAGGCTAAATTATTATGGTGGATCGAACTGCGCAGGTAGCCAACTTTTTGAAGCTATTTTCTTGACAATCAGAAGAAAACATCATCACACAACACTCATGATATGCGAAACTGAGCCTGTGCATACAACAGTAAAAGTGATCAGATGTTAACATGCCGCAGTATCCCGTCTTAGATCAGCATATCCCTGGCATCTTATCCGGGATTCTCATAACCGGGATACAAGCCTTTTCAGGTTATTGTAAAGACGGGATATGATGTCTATGCATGTGAACGTGGTCACTGATATGATAGCACAGACATTCTCCCAACACGGTGTCACTTTGTCAGGGGGGTACACAGCGTATTTAAGAGGCTTCATTGTTTTCTGCATCTCCAACAGAGATGTGACATTTCTGGGTGCATTACATGCGTTCTGCCAGGAGTGGAGTAAATCCTATGGATTACCTTGAATTGCAATAATTTATGTTTAAGGCTGTAGGAGCAAATATAACATTTTCCAAATAGGGTTCTGGTCAAAAGTAGTACACTATATAGGAAATAGGATGCCATTTGGGACGCCGGCCCCGTGCATAGACAGGCACCGCTCAGGGCTGAAGACTAGATACACATCCGGCTCGTCATGATCTACAGCAGAACTTAATGCCTGTACTGTCAACACATCAATGTGTGAGGTGAAAAGGCCTTCCCTTTCATAACGAGAGCTGCACAGCCAGAGAGGGAAAGAGAGAGAGGCTGCACAGCCAGAGAGGGAAAGAGAGAGGCTGCACTGCCAGAGAGAGAGAGAGAGGCTGGCCAGCCAGAGGGAAAGAGAGAGAGGCTGCACAGCCAAAGAGGGAAAGAGAGAGAGAGAGAGAGAGAGAGAGGCTGGCCAGCCAGAGAAAGAGAGAGAGAGAGAGAGAGAGAGAGAGAGAGAGAGAGAGAGAGAGAGAGAGAGAGACAGAGAGGCTGGCCAGCCAGAGAAAGAGAGAGAGAGAGAGAGAGAGAGAGAGAGAGGCTGGCCAGCCAGAGGACTCCCTAGAGATATAGGTTATGTCTTTATTCTTTTGAAACTTCTGAGTGTAATGTTTACTGTTAATATTTATTGTTTATTTCATCTACTTCACTTGCTTTGGCAATGTTAACACACGTTTCCCATGCCAATAAAGCCCTTAAATTGAAATTGAATTGAAATTGAATTGAATTGAGAGAGAGAGAGAGAGAGAGAGAGAGAGAGAGAGAGAGAGAGAGAGAGAGAGGAGAGAGAGAGAGAGAGAGAGAGAGAGAGAGAGAGAGAGAGAGAGAGAGAGAGAGAGAGAGAGGAGAGAGAGAGAGAGAGAGAGAGAGAGAGAGAGAGAGAGAGAGACAGAGAGAGAGACAGAGACAGAGAGAGAGAGGGAGAGAGAGAGAGAGAGGCTGGCCAGCCAGAGAGAGAGAGAGAGAGAGAGAGAGAGAGGCTGGCCAGCCAGAGGACTCCCTAGAGATATAGGTTAGTACAGCACTCTGCTGTACCGTGATGACAGTAGCCCACATATAACTAACAGTCCCTCTCAACAGCCACCAACACTCTCTGCTGCAGAATGTCAATGGCTTTCAATGACCTCCCTCTGGGGCGTTTTCATATTGTAAGGGGTTGAGTTCAATCTTTTCATCCCCGTAGTTGTTGCCCATCCCCCTACTGCTTATAGCAGAGCCACATGCACACAGGACTGCAGTGGCTAGTCATCCATTTGGTATTTCAGAAAATGAACTCTTCTGACTCTGACGCTAACTATCAAGGAGGATACATCAAATAGAATTAAACACAGACAAACGTCAGAGAAGAAGCTGATGGGAAACTATCTAAAATAAATGTTGTGTGTGTGTGTGTGTGTGTGTGTGTGTGTGTGTGTGTGTATGTCTTTAATCTGTGTGTGTGTGTGTGTGTGTGTGTGTGTGTATGTCTTTAATCTGTGTGTGTGAGTGAGCACCTTGCTCCACCTACCCATCTGCAGTTCGTTGATGGTCTCCACCAGGGACCAGTCAGGGCTGTAGCCACAGTGGGACTTGTCCAACAAGCTGTCCAGAACCTGCCTGACAGTCTGTCTTTCGTCCACCATCATGGTCTTAGAGCTCTCATCTGACAGGTGCACTCTGATCACCAGCTAGACGGGAGAGAGACACAGGAAGGGTTAGATTCATATTCTGGAATGAAGAATCTAGAATAAACCACACTAGCTGATCACCAGCTGGGCAAACACAGGACAAGCTGTCATTCCAGACACTTTTCACAGAAGTGTTGGTCACATCTGACAAACAGATGGTTCAATAAAAGCTGGTCACCAGATAGAGGGCAATACACAGGGTGAGTAAAGCAGGAAACAGTTTATACTCCACTGAACAGTTTATACTCCACTGGGTTAGATTGATTACTGACACAGGACCAATATACCATTATTGATCCTCCTCACTGGGTTAGATTGATTACTGACACAGGACCAATATACCATTATTGATCCTCCTCACTGGGTTAGATTGATTACTGACACAGGACCAATATACCATTATTGATCCTCCTCACTGGGTTAGATTGATTACTGACACAGGACCAATACACCATTATTGATCCTACTCACTGGGTTAGATTGATTACTGACACAGGACCAATACACCATTATTGATCCTACTCACTGGGTTAGATTGATTACTGACACAGGACCAATACACCATTATTGATCCTACTCACTGGGTTAGATTGATTACTGACACAGGACCAATATACCATTATTGATCCTACTCACTGGGTTAGATTGATTACTGACACAGGACCAATATACCATTATTGATCCTACTCACTGGGTTAGAATGATTGACAGCATGATACAATTTCATACCTCACTGGTTGACTTTGATCTACGATTGATTATTATTGGTCACATTGGGTTAACAGACCACTTGGATATCGCTACTCCACACAGACTCAGAATCTCTGCTTTACACAGACTCAGAATCTCTGCTTTACACAGACTCAGAATGATATAAAATGCTAACCTCCCTGTTATTGTAATGGTGAGAGGTTAGCATGTGTTGGGGGTATGATATAAAATGCTAACCTCCCCTGTTATTGTAATGGTGGAGAGGTTAGCATGTCTTGTGGGTATGATATAAAATGCTAACCTCCCCTGTTATTGTAATGGTGAGAGGTTAGCATGTCTTTGGGGTATGGTATTTGTGCGTCTAACTTTCTCACTCATCATTATTCACAATTCATTCAGGACTATCCGTAATCATGTAGAAGTGTTTAGAAACATATTATATTCTTATTTACAATACAAGTGACTCCAAAATGAGACGATACATTATTTACCATTCATTTCTATTGGCCACAAAATAATCTGAAACACAACCGAAACAAACAGCAAATGCATCCAACAAGTTTGTAGAGTCACAAGCTTGATGTAGTCTTTGCATGCTATGAATATGGGACCAAATACTAATGGGACCAAATACTTAACTTTTTTACTACCTTAATACACAAAAGTTAATTTGTCCCAATACTTTTGGCGCCCTAAAAATGGGGGAACTATGTGGAAATAGTCCTGTCATTTCTAAACGGATATGAATGAAAATACCCTCAAATTAAAGCTGACAGTCTGCACTTTTACCCTCACAGTCATTGTTTGATTTCAAATCCAAACCTGTGGAGTATAAAGCCAAAAGAAGAACAAATGCTAAACTGTCCAAATAATTACAGAGTATAACTCAATCTCTACTACACACAGATTTATATAACAAAATCCTCCAATCCACTTTCCACTTCACAGAAAGATCAGATCAGAGGAGAGGATATCAAATAACCTAGATAACTGATAGAAAATCCCTGACCTCCTCACCAAGTATTATAAAAACAACAACTCAGAGCAGTAAAAAAGCTCAGAACATCTAGCATTCAAGTGGGCGGCAGGTGGCTTAGTGGGTAAGAGCGATGTGCAGTAACCGAAAGGTCGCTGGTTCTAATCCCCGAGCCGACTAGGTGAAAAATCTGTCGATGTGCCCTTGAGCAAGGCACTTAACCCTAATTGCTCATGTAAGTCGCTCTGGATAAGAGCGTCTGCTAAATTACTAAAATGTAAAATTGTAAGTAAAATAGCTCACCTATAAGATACAGAGCAGCTGTAGGCTCCGCCCTAATTTATGTGCTCTCTGTCACCTGGAGACACATGGCAAATGGTCCAGGAGCCAAGGACAACGCCCAAGGACAACGCCCAAGGGACTAGTCAGGACCTTCCCTCTCTGAGGGACCAACATGTACTCTCTGTTACAGTATCCAGAGCAATGAATATTGAATGTGGTAGAATAATACTATAGTCTCCATGTATGGTTTCTATCTGAAACTTGCTTCACTGAGGATAACTTTCATACTATCTACAGTATATGTATGTATGATCACTGTGGTTTACTTGTATCTGTATAGGGTCAAAACACATTTATTTATAAAGCCCCAGATGTCACAAAGTGCTATACAGAATGTTTAAAATGCTGTTGGCCAGTTTTGATCAATAAAAGGACAGTAAATAAACAAATGATACAACCAGGATTTGTTTTCTACACTGTGAAGAACTGTCGTTTTTCTCTGCTGTTAAAACACCTCAGTTCTCTCAGGCAGCCATGGGATTACACCTAGCCTAGAATAAAGTGACAGAACCAAGGAAGAGGAGAGAGGGAGATAATATCCCTCTTCCTGCCCTCCTTCCTGCCCTCCTTCCTGCCCTCCTTCCTGCCCTCCTTCCTGCCCTCCTTCCTGCCCTCCTTCCTGCCCTCCTTCCTGCCCTCCTTCCTGTCCTCCTTCCTGCCCTCCTTCCTGCCCTCCTTCCTGCCCTCCTTCCTGCCCTCCTTCCTGCCCTCCTTCCTGCTCTCCTTCCTGCCCTCCTTCCTGCCCTCCTTCCTGGCCCCCTTCCTGCCCTCCTTCCTGCCCTCCTTCCTGCCCTCCTTCCTGCCCTCCTTCCTGCCCTCCTTCCTGTCCTCCTTCCTGCCCTCCTTCCTGCCAGACCTGCGTGTGGAGCTACGGGGTTAGTGTGGCAATCAGACTTTATTCCTACTTTTTCTCTCAAGCGCGCACACACACTTCCCCCTACACACACACACTTCCCACTACACATACACACTTCCCCCCTACACACACACACACACACTTACCCCTACACACACACACACACACACACACACTTCCCCCTACACACACACACTTCCCCCTACACACACACACACACACACACTTCCCCCTACACACACACACACTTCCCCCTACACACACACATTTCCCACTACACACACACACTTCCACTACACACACACTTCCCCCTACACACACACACACACTTCCCCCTACAAACACACACTTCCCCCTACACACACACACTTCCCCCTACACACACACTTCCCCCTACACACACACACACTTCCCCCTACAAACACACACTTCCCCCCTACACACACACACACACTTCCCCCCTACACACACACACACACACACTTCCCCCTACACACACACACACACTTCCCCCTACACACACACACTTCCCCTACACACACACACTTCCCCCTACACACACACACACACTTCCCCCTACACACACACACTTCCCCCTACACCACACACACTTCCCCCTACACACACACACTTCCCCCTACACACACACTTCCCCCTACAAACACACTTCAAGTAATTTGAAGGTCAGTCTGACACGTGGCGGGCACCTCTCTCCCGTCCCACCCCCTTCTCCTCCAGTCCCTTCCCACAGCTGGCAGGGCAGAGCAGGCCGTATTAAAGCCCAGCCGGCCGTATGCTAATCCACCAGCTCAGATTTGGGCTTAACTCTGGAGGGATATTACATCACATTACGCAGAGTGGCAGAGAGAGAGAGAGAGAGAGTGGCAGAGAGAGAGAGAGAGAGAGAGAGAGAGAGAGAGAGAGAGAGAGGAGAGATGAGAGAGAGAGAGAGAGAGAGAGAGAGAGAAGAGAGAGAGGAGAGAGAAAAGAGAGAAGAGAGAGAGTGAGAGAGAGAAGAGGAGAGAGAAAAAAGAGAGAGAGAAAAAGAAGAGAGAGAAAAAGAGAGAGAGAGAGACAGGGGGAGAGAGACAGGGGGAGAGGAGAGAGGGGGAGAGGGAGAGAGACGGGGGAGAGAGAGAGGGAGGGGGAGAGGGAGAGAGAGAGGGGGGAGAGGAGAGAGAGAGGGGAGAAGAGAGAGAGAGAGAAAAGAGAGAGAGAGAAGAGAGAGAAAAGAGAGAGAGGAGAGAGAGAGGACAGGGGGAGAGAGACGGGGAGAGAGACTCTAGTGGTAGAGAGTGAGCCAGATGGAGCGCCTGGGTCCTGCCTGTCCACTATGACCTCAGCCGTGTAACACTGGCCTGACCCAGAAACAGAGAAGAACTGTGGAACACTGGCAAGTTATAGATTGTAACAGGAGTCAGTCAGGAAGAGAACTCATCCTTTCAATCTGATTTAGAACAGGACAACTAACCTTTTTAACTTGGGCCTCCTTGATCTCTCCAGAGCCACACGGATCTTCTCTGCCTTGGTCTTGGCAGCCTGTTCTTCCTACAGACAGACACACACACACACACATATTAATACACATAAACAAACAACAACACAGGTGCACACACAGAAATCCCCCCCCCCCCCCCCATCCTCCCCCTCCTCCTCCTGTCTCCTTGTCTAGGGAGGTGGGAACCTCCACCTCTGCTCTCTCACTTACCTGGCTTCTCCAACAAGACACCATTATCGCTCTAAAAACAGACCGTTATTCTGCGTTCCTTTATGGAAGAATAATTCATATATTTCCCGTTTCTAGAAGGTAGAGAATGGAAGTGAGTCTTCGGTAAATAAATCAGTCTGATTGTTGTCAGAACAATGCCTTGTCTTTCAGGAGGTGGCTGCTGTTAGAATCCTCCCCGTTGTTTCATATTCTGCCAGATTAGCATTTGGATGAAAGCTACAATTGTCCACAGTAGATTACAGGATCTGTATTCTCCTTCAGAATAATATCACAGGAAGGGAAGTATCAATAGAATTTGAAACAGTAGTCCTTTCAGTCTTCTCAGTTCCAAAGCAACCGAAGCAGCCAGAATATCTCACAGTAAAAAAGAAGAACAATGTCCCGTAGTTAATAAACCAATCCTGTTAGTCTATTCCTGTCCTGTAGTTAATAAACCAATCCTGTTAGTCTATTCCTGTCCTGTAGTTAATAAACCAATCCTGTTAGTCTATTCCTGTCCTGTAGTTAATAAACCAATCCTGTTAGTCTATTCCTGTCCCGTAGTTAATAAACCAATCCTGTCAGTCTATTCCTGTCCTTTTACTGCAAGGTGAGGAGCTTCAAATCACAAAAAAAGCGATTAGACTAGTATGAAGATGGATCATTTGAATCCATTCCAAGCCGGTTCAAAACAGGCAGCACAAATACATGCCCCCTCTTCTAGTGGCCCACTCAGACATGCACCTCGCCAGAACTGAGAACAGGAGAGGAGAGGATCCTTTCACTGCATCCCTGACAGGGAAGGAGGGCCGGCTCTACCAACACACAGAGACGGTGATTATCTTTCTCTCCCTCTCTCCCTCAGAACATGTCCAATCAGATTATAATCCCTGACACACAGTGATTCTCCCTCCCTCTCTCCCTCGCTCCCTCCCTCCCTCCCTCCCTCAGAACATGTCCAATCAGATTATAATCCCTGACACACAGTGTTGTCCTCCCTCTGGCTGAGTGGCTGCAGGGT
>NW_028158187.1:2500-61013 GCF_964263955.1 Coregonus lavaretus | reverse complement strand
AGGATAGTCAGTGCATTAGGAATCCAGCCTACTGCCACTCTGGTTCTCTCACTGAGCTTTCCAACTCAATCTTGGTCTGTTGTGTATGCCGTCCTTCCTCCTTCCTCCTTCCTCCTTCCTCCTTCTTCCTTCCTCCTTCCTCCTTCCTCCTTCCTCCTTCCTCCTTCTTCCTCCCCAGCCCATTCCTTTGGACTATCATGTACATCATCACTAGAGGAGTATAGCTTGTTTTAGTTATTTTTGAGTTATGGCTGTGTAACTTATTTACTTATATTATTTCAACTGTTGTCCCTGTGTATACTGCAAGTCCACTCCACAGCAACAGGAAACCAGAAAGTATGTGTGTTGCAATGGCGACTGATTCAGACTTATTTTTTGCCTCTGCCTCCTAAAACACTTGAATTATGGGCCGTGCAATGTAATATTTCATCCACTGTCACAGGACTGGAAAATAGTAAAACCATTTCTATTTTGTTTAGAAGTCACCCTGAATCATCAAAGACTTGAGAGAGGCCTCTCACCTGTTTTCTCATGAAATGATCCCTTTCATATCAGCAGTCCAGCTGGTTTCTGTACTCTCCTGGCTTGATTAGAAGGCATGAGAGAGAGAGAGCGAGAGAGCGAGAGAGCGAGAGACCCAGACCCATTCTGATGGTGATTTATTTTCTTAACATGACATCTGTCTATAGTGTTTCTTGAGTCACTTCTGTACCCTTACCGAACAACCTCTCTCAGTTGTGCTTCATATGTTGAACTTCATGCTATTTGAAGGGGAATAAAGTCCTAATGTTGAATCAAAATACACCATTCCTCTTGTTTGTTTAATGTTGAAGGGATGGCCAGTGTCATTCAACGTTGTTCTTTCTCTCTGGGCTTTTTCCATGCTGGGCTGGTGGTAGTGTGATGGACATTATTTGGCTACACTAGCTTTAGTTTGATAGACAGTGTTTGGCTCCACTTGTGGTGCTACGGTAGTGAATGATGGACAGGGTCATAGTGGGGGACAGTGGCTCAGTGTGCTGGGTCCTGCCCTTGGAGCACACAGACTGCAGACACTCTGTTCTGGCCCCATGGGGGGTTGCGGGGCTCTAAGCCCCTTACAAATCTCTCAATTGTGCTCCTCAACACACACACAACAGACACACACGCACTCACACACACACATACATACACAGGCCCCACATGATTGTTATCAGGCCTCTCTCACTAATAACACACACCCACCTTAAATCACCATCCATTTATTACATTCACCCACCATACACACACCATACATTCACCATACATCCAATAGATTTGACTCTGATGATCACATCTTAACGGTGAATCCATCCAATATCTAATATGAGAAGCGTGAGTAGGAGAAGTAGGCGCTGGAGAGAAAAGCCCTGCTTGCAAACGGAAGAGACGTGTCCACCCTCAGTTCCTAGAGGCTCATTGCCAATATTTGTTCATGTTCCCTCAACTGAGATCTCAGCCCGGCTGAAATTTGTATGAACACAAGCTGCGAGTGATGTCATTCATTGAGCCGGGGACCCGGGGTTTGAATCCCAGTAATGAATCGTGAATGGGAACAGATTAGTTGGAGGCAGTAACTCCCTAGCTCCCTAGCGCCATAGCTGGCTTCTTGAACGGTTGCCATCTCTCCTGGGGAATGGTGTGTGGAGCCGAGTGCTCTTTATTCTACACATGTTAGCACGTGCACGTTACCAGGTCAGTCAGCAGTCAGTCGGGCTGGTAACAAGGAAGGTTAATGAGTCCATGAGATGTTGGCTGAACTGTTTTGGGAGTCAAAACCACCATTGTGAGCGATTAGTTGTGCAAATACATATAGGATAAGGCAGCTATGTGCCATTATCAGGTTAGATGTATTGCAAAAGCAATACATTCTGTACATTGTATTTAGATCTAGTCCCCTATAATATGTGCATGTTTCTTCTGATCACAAGAAAGCTACTGTTTTAATGGCAAGCATTGAGTAATTTTCTAAATATTTTCAAAATGGTCTGTTTCTGTCGAGTGTTCTCTGAAGTTTCTGTACAAATAACTACTGAAAGTCAAGAATATACCTGTACATCTTTGATGCTTTATATGGTTACTACCTGATTTACACTGAGCATATAAAACATGCTCTTTCCATGACATAGACTGACCAGGTGAATCCAGGTGAAAGCAATGATCCCTTATTAATGTCAGTTATTAGATCCACTTCAATCAGTGTAGATGAAGGGGAGGAGACAGGTTAAAGAAGGATTTTTAAGCCTTGAGACAATTTAGACATGGATTGTGTATGTGTGCCATTCAGAAGGTGAATGGGCAAGACAAAATATGCAAGTGCCTTTGAACGGGGTATGGTAGTAGGTGCCAGGCACAACACTGCTGGGTTTTTCATGCTCAACAATTTCCCGTGTGTATCAAGAATGGTCCACCACCCAAAGGACATCCAGCCAACTTGACACAATTGTGGGAAGCATTGGAGTCAACATGGGCCAGAATCCCTGTGTGGGGGGGTGCAACTCATTATTAGGAAGGTGTTCTTAATGTTTTGTGTACTCAGTGTATAATTACAAGCAACATTTGATGTGTCTTTGATCTTTAAAGATGCACTGCGCAGAAATCGCTCCGCCACTTCCTGGTTGCTAAAATTCTAATAGTTCGGCTAATTTCAGTTTATGTGAAGTGTAGAGAATCATTGTACCATCTAAACCGCTTTGAAATATCTTTACCATAACCAAAAATATTGTATTTTCAGCTGTTTGAAGCTGGTGTACAAAACCGAAAATAAAAGATGAAACTTAAGATAGGGAAGCATAGAAATAGCACACATAGAACATATATACCGCTTCTTAGACTTGCTTTCAATGAGAATGGCAGATCCACAACACACATTTCTATATGAATTTGGTCGTGTCGCCCAAAATGCAGCTTTAAGTCATTGTAGTAAACAATTTAGTGACTCAACTTAAAGAAATAAGGCATACTAAGTCTTCTTTCTTCAGGAACAAAAAGTGTGGCTTAGAAGCAAACATTCCAACATGAAATCCACCTAAGACCATAATAGCATTTTGGTATTCCCACACAAGTTTATTTAAGCCCCGTTAATCATGTGCGTTGTACAATCTTTTTGGCGACTGCGTTCTTAACTGGTGAAGTCACTAATACCAGCAGATTAGTGGATTGCTTGTGAGGCTGTGACCCTAAAATAGCATGGCTGCTTTGCAGCTGACCCATAATAAACATGCATCAGATTGGCCTATTGGTTGAGCTGCTTTACTATCCAGCATGAGTATGGATTTGTATAGAGGGCATGCAACCTCGAGATAGACAACGCGTCTTTATGTTTTTCACGTAACCATACGATTACCAATAATTAGGAATGTGGAGTTAGTTAATCATCAGGTGGTAGAGCCAAATTCCATTACTCTTTCACACTGGCAGGTCTTCGTAGGTCCCTGGGCCCCGGACCGGCACACAACAACGACCCTGTGTGTGTGTGTGTGTGTGTGTGTGTGCTCCTATTCCCTATAGCCCCTTACATACATCAGCCAGACAGACTCTGCAAGACACAGTAATTGCTCCCCCTAAACGTTCAGGCAATCAGCAGCTCAATCAGGCCCCAGCATTACTGTGTAGTACAATGGGAACTGCACTACTCAACACAGGAGGAGCACTCTGGGGGCCCCCAAAACTCTGGAACTAATGACTGTGAATATGTGGCCCAGAAGTATGTGCCCTAAAGAGATGCAGCTAGCTAAGCAGAAATACCGGGGACCCATAGGGAGGCAGGCAGGCAACACCCTATAGAAAATAAGAAAATCACCCAAAAATGCACTCGTTGGAAATATTAACCACTTATGCCACGTCTAGCTACCCAGGGACTCCAGGAGCGTGCTGAGACCTGCCTGGGCAGAAGCTTGTGTGTACGTGGAAAAGTGCAAATCTGTATCTCCTATAGGCCCTCTCAGTCAGTCAATGTTCTTCATTCTGTCAACGGAACACTGCAAAGGGTTCTGAGGGATTCTAGAGCTTCTAAAGATACTGTATGTATGTGTACTTAAATCAAATGGATGTCATTGCGAAGACATGTCTGCTGTGACCTAATTTTGGAAAATGATAGGTTTTAGGCTGCTTTTGACACCTCTTTGGTCGATTACTAAAATGTTAGTCCTACATTTTGAGTCAAAACAAAACTTGACCAGAAGATACTGGAAAGGGAAATTAAGGCCCACTGTTATGTACTCAACCTACTGTATGTGCACTGACCTAGAGCTCCCTATAAACAGTATAAAACAATGGAAACGTAAGAAAATATGTGTTGGTGATCTTCTAGTAAAACTATAGTATATGTGACTGTAATATATGTATTCATCTTTACTGACCAATTAAATGCAAGTCATCAGTCCAATCCTCGCAAAAAGGAAAGTTCTTAGTATGCCTCGTCTCTCTTGTTTGTGACCTAGAAAAGAGGATCTGCCCTGATCAGGGAGAAAAATATCCGCTACTTTACAGTATGTTTATGAATGACTGTCATTATTTAAGGTTACTGATCTACTGTGAGAGATGTGTCACAGCGTAACATACTGCGCTATCTAAATCTTCATAGGACCGTTCGCATGAATATTTATGAGCAGGACAGGCAGACGTCATTCTCATGAGCTCTGAGCAATATGAATATTCTAATGAGGCTGGGGATGGGAGGGTTGGAGGGATGGAGGGGGGAGGCTGTCTTCACTCCCAACAAGCAACAAACGTCCTGCATCAATATTCATGAGGGAAAGATGCTGCGATGTTGCTCCGTGTTTCCAATGGTACCCAGGCCATGTGTGTCTACGTGTGTGTGTGCGTGCATGCACGTGTGTGTGTGCATGTTTGTTGCAGGGCGTCAGTTATCCTCAGTGTTCCCACAGTAAAAGCAACACACCATCTGGAGCATTTAGCAGAACAATGTTGTAGCTACTCTAGTAGGTCTCAAAAGTAAAAGGACATGCTACAAGCCTCCAGAGTGAACCACGTTTCTCTGCTTTTATTAGAACACATTATATGACTGTCCTAGTTGACCGCCATATCACCTGTTAGGGATACTGTCTAGATCTGCACTTTCTAGGTCAATCATTTAGTATTCTTTCTCTATTCTTCATTCTTCAAGTGTTTGCCTGTTGTCATTCATTCCTATGCAACAGCATTGTCTCTCTTCTGAGATGCCCTCTTCGTCAAGGCTGTGGTTCAATAACAATGGTATCTGCAAAGGTCATCCATTGGTCCATCATCAGCGTAGCCCATGTGCTCTGAACAGACTAGTGCACACACCATGTTACCGTCCACGGGCCACTGGGATTGTAATGGGTAATGACCTACAGGTTATTTTCAGAGGTGAAGACATTAGCTATGCCTATGAGATCGTTCTGTTCTTATCGTACCAACTAGCAACCTTCTCCCAAAGTTATCCCACGTACAGCCAAGTGTTTGGGATGTGGTGGTTGAGCATCTGACTTATCCCTCATCTTGAGACCTGGGCTGAAGTGGGCTGAATGCCTGGAGCCTGACTGGAGAGGATAAGTATACAGGGCACTGATGCTGCATGGGGATGGATGGCTGTGGGAAAGAACCTTTGACTAACAACTTGATCATTGTGTGTGAGTTCAGTGTGTGTGGGGGTGGTGGGGGGAGGCATGTGTGTGTGTGTGTGTCAGGTTTTAATGGATTGCAGTTCTTGTGTTGCTTTGATGAGGCTGTAAAAACACAGTCATTACAGGACACTTCATCTTGTGTGGTCTGACTGGCCTGTCCATGTCTCTCTTTAACAGACCGTTCACAAGTTAAACATTTTGTCTGAAAACATCACTGGGCTACGATGGTCAGACAAAGAGAGATCTGCCTAATGAAACTCAAGGAAGAAGGAACACTTTAGATTTAAGAACTATGAATCGTTGTGTGTTGATGCCTTGGGTAGAAAAATCTAGAGATGTACATATTTCGATAACTGAAGTGGAACATTCCAGTCATTCCCTGTAATAAACTCATGAGAACGAGAGCCAGAAAAGTGGTGACGCCCTTTTAAACAAGACACTTTACCTCTGCCTATAGCTACTATCGCTCTGTCTCTTTGAGATACAGTATGTCAATGGAGTTTGCTGGTATTTTCGGTCATTTGCAAGATGGTATCATAGGACAATGTCATCTTGTCATGTTTTTTCCTAAAGTTATGCGTCAACCAATTCAAGCTTCTGTCAATTGGTCATGCTCCCAGCAGGCTTTGCAGTGCCAATGGGAAAAGATGAGCTTCAACCACTTGACGCTTATGTCAATACATTGCATTCAATTGGAAAAGATGAGTGTCACAGGGCTGACGCTAATGTCAATACATTTACAGTCAATGGAAAAAGAAGAGTGCCAACCAATTGATGCTTATGTCAATACATTGCATTCAACGGGAAAATATGAGTGTCAAAGGGTTGATGTTTATGTCAATACAATGTATTTAATGGGAAAAGAAGAGTGTCAACCAATTTAAGCTTATATCAATACATTGCATTCAATGAGAAAAGAAGAGTGTCACAGGGTTGATACCTATGTCAATACATTTCCAGCTAATGGGAAAAGATGAGTGTCAACCAATTGAGGCTTATGTCAACATATTCCGGTCAATGGGAAAAGATGAGTGTCAACCAATTGATGCTTATGTCAATGCATTCCAGTCAATAATTTATTTTTTACATTATTAGCTCAGGTAAAATTTTGTGTCTTTACAGCCGGGAAGAACTATTGGATATCAGAGCGGCGGTAACTCACCAGAACTACCAGCATTACGACCAGGAATACGACTTCCCAGAAGCAGATCCTTTATTCGCTCTCCCCAGAGCAATTGAACTGATTCCAGAGGCCGACCCAAAACATCGATGGCAGAGGAGAGGCACTCGAGGCGGCCTGCTGGTTCGATTTAGGAGGCGCGTACACCACCCACCGCTTCTAAGTATATTACTTGCTAATGTTCAGTCTTTGGATAACAAAGTTGATGAGCTGAAGGCGAGGATTTCTTTCCAGAGAGACATCAGGGCCTGTAACATACTTTGTTTCACGGAAACATGGCTCTCTCGGGATACTCTGTCGGAATCGGTCCAGCCAGAGGGATTCTCAGTTCATCGCGCAGATAGGAATAAATATCTATCCGGGAAGCAGAAGGGCGGAGGTGTGTTTCATGATTAACAACTTATGGTGTAATTGTAGTAACATACAGGAACTCAAGTCCTTTTATTCACCCGACCTAGAATACCTTACAATCAAATGCAGACCGTATTATCTCCCAAGATAATTTTCCTCCGTTATAGCCACGGCCGTTTATATACCCCCTCAAACCGATACCATGACGGCCCTCAAAGAACTTCACTGGACTTTATACAAACTGGAAACCACATATCCTGAGGCTGCATTTATTGTAGCTGGGGATTTTAACAAAGCAAATTTGAGGACTAGGTTGCCGAAGTTCTATCAACATATCGACTGTAGTACTCGCACTGCTAAAACTCTGAACCACTGTTATTCAAACTTCCGCAATGCTTACAAGGCCCTCCCCCGCCCTCCTTTCGGCAAATCTGACCATGACTCCATTTTGCTTCTCCCTTCCTATAAGCAGAAACTCAAACAGGAAGTACCCGTGCTAAGGACTATTCAACGCTGGTCTGACCAATCGGAATCCACGCTTCAGGATTGTTTTGATCACGCGGACTGGGATATGTTCCGGGTAGCTTACGAAAATAATTTTTGACGAATACACCGATACCGTAACTGAGTATATCAGGAAGTGTATAGGAGATGTCATACCCACTGTGACTATTAAAACCTACCCTAACCAGAAACTGTGGATGGATGGCAGCATTCGCACGAATCTGAAAGGGCGAACCACCGCATTTATCCATGGTAAGGTGACTAGGAATATGGCAGAATACAAGCAATGTAGTTATTCACTCCGCAAGGCACTCAAACAAGCAAAACGTCAGTATAGAGACAACGTGGAGTTGCAATTCTACGGCTCAGACATGAGACGTATGTGGCAGGGTCTACAGACAATCATGGACTACAAAAGAAAAACCAGCAACGTTGCCGAGACCGAAGTCTTGCTTCCGGACAAGCTAAACACCTTCTTCGCCCGCTTTGAGGATAACACAGTGCCACTGACACGGCCCGCTACCAAGGACTGTGGGCTCTCCTTCTCCGTGGCCGACGTGAGTAAAACATTTAAACGTGTTAACCCTCGCAAGGCTGCCCAGACGGCAGACTGCGTCCTCAGAGCATGCGCAGACCAGCTGGCTGGAGTGTTTACGGACATATTCAATCTCTCCCTATCCCAGTCTGCTGTCCCTACATGCTTCAAGATGGCCACCATTGTTCCTGTACCCAAGAAAGCAAGGTAAGTGAAATAAACGTCTATCGCCCCGTAGCACTCACTTCTGTCATCATGAAGTGCTTTGAGAGACTAGTCAAGGATCATATCACCTCTACCTTACCTGCCACCCTAGACCCACTTCAATTTGCTTACCGCCCCATTAGATCCACAGACGATGCAATCGCCATCACTCTGCACTCTGCCCTATCCCATCTGGACAAGAGGAACCTATGTAAGAATGCTGTTCATTGACTATAGCTCAGCATTCAACACCATAGTACCCTCCAAGTTCATCATTAAGCTCGAGGCCCTGGGTTTGAACCCTGCCCTGTGCAAGTGGGTCATGGACTTCCTGACGGGCCGCCCCCAGGTGGTAAAGGTAGGAAACAACACCTCCACTTCGCTGATCCTCAACACTGGGGCCCCACAAGGGTGCGTGCTCAGCCCACTTCTGTACTCCCTGTTCACCCATGACTGCGTGGCCAAGCACGCCTCCAACTCAATCATCGAGTTTGCAGACGACACAACAGTAGTAGGCTTGATTACCAACAATGATGAGACAGCCTACAGGGAGGAGGTGAGGGCTCTGGGAGTGTGGTGCCAGGAAAATAACCTCTCACTCAATGTCAACAAAACAAAGGAGATGATCGTGGACTTCAGGAAACAGCAAAGGGTGCACCCCCCTATCCACATCGACGGGACCGCAGTGGAGAAGGTGGAAAGCTTCAAGTTCCTTGGCGTACACATCACTGACAAACTGAAATGGACCACCCACACAGACAGTGTGGTGAAGAAGGCGCAACAGATCCTCTTCAACCTCAGGAGGCTAAAGAAATTTGGCTTGGCACCTAAAACCCTCACAAACTTTTGCACAATTGAGAGCATCCTGTCGGGCTGTATCACTGCCTGGTACGGCAACTGCACCGCCTGCAACCGCAAGGCTCTCCAGAGGGTAGTGCGGTCTGCACAACGCATTACCGGGGGCAAACTACCCGCCCTCCAGGACACCTACAGCACCCGATGTCACAGAAAGGCCAAAAAGATCATCAAGGACATCAACCACACGAGCCACTGCCTGTTCACCCTGCTATCATCCAGAAGACGAGGTCAGTACAGGTGCATCAAAGCTGGGACAGAGAGACTGAAAAACAGCTTCTATCTCAAGGCCATCAGACAGTTAAACAGCCATCACTAGCACATTAGAAGCTGCTGCCTATAGACATAGACTAGAAATTACTGGCCACTTTAATAATGGAACACTAGCCACTTTGATAGTGTTTACATATCTTGCATTACTCATCGCATATGTACAGTTGAAGTCGGAAGTTTACATACACCTTAGCCAAATACATTAAAACTCAGTTTTTCACAATTCCTGACATTTAATCCTAGTAAAAATTCCCTGTCTTAGGTCAGTTGGGATCACAACTTTATTTTAAGAATGTGAAATGTCAGAATAATAGTAGAGAGAATGATTTATTTAAGCTTTTATTTATTTCATCACATTCCCAGTGGGTCAGAAGTTTACATACACTCAATTAGTATTTGGTAGCATTGCCTTTAAATTGTTTAACTTGGGTCAAACGTTTCGGGTAGCCTTCCACAAGCTTCCCACAATAAGTTGGGTGAATTTTGGCCCATTCCTCCTGACAGAGCTGGTGTAACTGAATCAGGTTTGTAGGCCTCCTTGCTCACACACGCTTTTTCAGTTCTGCCCACACATTTTCTATAGGATTGAGGTCAGGGCTTTGTGATGGCCACTCCAATACCTTGACTTTGTCGTCCTTAAGCCATTTTTCCACAACTTTGGAAGTATGCTTGGGATCATTGTCCATTTGGAAGACCCATTTGCGACCAAGCTTTAACTTCCTGACTGATGTCTTGAGATGTTGCTTCAATATATCCACATAATTTTCCTTCCTCATGATGCCATCTATTTTGTGAAGTGCACCAGTCCCTCCTGCAGCAAAGCACCCCCACAGCATGATGCTGCCACCCCCGTGCTTCACGGTTGGGATGGTGTTCTTCGGCTTGCAAGTACCCCCTTTTTCCTCCAAACATAACGATAGTAATTATGGCCAAACAGTTCTATTTTTGTTTCATCAGACCAGAGGACATTTCTCCAAAAAGTACGATCTTTGTCCCAATGTGCAGTTGCAAACCGTAGTCTGGCTTTTAATGGCGGTTTTGGAGCAGTGGCTTCTTCCTTGCTGAGCGGCCTTTCAGGTTATGTCGATATAGGACTCGTTTTACTGTGGATATAGATACTTTTGTACCTGCTTCCTCCAGCATATTCACAAGGTCCTTTGCTGTTGTTCTGGGATTGATTTGCACTTTTCGCACCAAAGTACGTTAATCTCTAGGAGACAGAACGCGTCTCCTTCCTGAGTGGTATGACGGCTGTGTGGTCCCATGGTGTTTATACTTGCGTACTATTGTTTGTACAGATGAACGTGGTACCTTCAGGCGTTTGGAAATTGCTCCCAAGGATGAACCAGACTTGTGGAGGTCTACAATTTTTCTTCTGAGGTCTTGGCTGATTTCTTTTGATTTTCCCATGATGTCAAGCAAAGAGGCACTGAGTCTGAAGGTAGGCCTTGAAATACATCCACAGGTACACCTCCAATTGACTCAAATGATGTCAATTAGCCTATCAGAAGCTTCTAAAGCCATGACGTCATTCTCTGGAATTTTCCAAGCTGTTTAAAGGCACAGTCAACTTAGTGTATGTAAACTTCTGACCCACTGGACTTGTGATACAGTGAATTATAAGTTAAATAATCTGTCTGTAAACAATTGTTGGAAAAAGTACTTGTGTCATGCACAAAGTAGATGTCCTAACCGACTTGCCAAAACTATAGTTTGTTAACAAGAAATGTGTGGAGTGGTTGAAAAACGAGTTTTAATGACTCCAACCTAAGTGTATGTAAACTTCCGACTTCAACTGTATATACTGTATTCTATACTATTCTATGGTATCTTAGTCACTTTAATAATGTTTACATACAGTATCTGCATTACTCATCTCAAATGTATATACTGTATTCTATACTATTCTACTGTATCTTAGTCCATGCTGCTATAACATCGCTCGTCCATATATGTATATATTCTTAATTCATTCCTTACTTAGATTTGTGTGTATTGGGTATATGTTGTGAAATTGTTAGATATTACTTGTTAGATATTACTGCACTGTCGGAGCTAGCAGCACAAGCATTTCGCTACACCTGCAATAACATCTGCTAAACACGTGTATGTGACCAATAACATTTGATTTGATTTGATTTGAATGGGAAAACATAAAAAATATGAAAATATGAGACAGACAGACAGACACGCCTCTCTCTCTCAGGGCATTGTTAAAGAGTGTCAACAGGAGGCCGTACATCGAATTTCAGCTTCTTACGATTACAGGAAGTGACTTGAGATAGAGAGGGAAAGAGAGAGAGATAGAGGAGGGAGATAGAGAGGGAAAGAGAGAAAGGGAGAGAGAAGGGCAGGGAGTGAAAGAGGGGGAGGGAGCAAGAAGAGGAGGGGGGTTAAAGAGGAGGTAGAGCGAAAGAGACAGAGGGAGGCAAAGTGAAGGAGAGAGAAGGGGGAGGGAGAGAGAAGATGGAGAGAGAGAGAATGAGAGAGCGAGAGAGAGAAGGAAGAGATGGGAAAAGAGAGAAAGATTGTCTGCCTGTGAGTCTCATCTTTTAATCTTTTAATTTTTTCCCATTGACTGGAATGTATTGACATATTCATCAATTGGTTGACACATTTATCTTTTCCCATTGACTGGAAATGTACTAACATTACCGTCAACCCTGTGATGCTCATCTTTTCCCATTTAATGCAATGTATTGAGATAAGCATCAGTTGGTTGACGCCCATCTTTTCCCATTGAGTGCAATGTATTTGCATAAGCTTTAATTGGTTGACACTCATCTTTTTCAATTTAATGCAATATATTGACATAAGCATCAATTGGTTGATACTTATATTTTCCTATTGACTGTGATGTATTGGCATAAGCGTCAACCTTGTGAGACTCATCTTTTACCATTGAATGCAATGAATTGACATAAGCTTCAATCATGTGAACCATAAGAGTCAATTGGTTGACGCTCATCTTTTCCCATTGGCAACGCAAAGCCTGATGGGAGCATGGCCAGTTGACATAAGCATCAATTAATTTACACAGAATTTTTTGCAAAAATGTGACAGGATTATGTTTTAAGGCTGATAATGGGCTGGCATGTAATGTCCCATCTTGTTTGATCCTTTTCCCTCACTAGGAATTATGTTTATACCTTCAGAAAGTATTCATACTCCTTGACTTATAAATACTTTTGTTATGTTACTGCCTGAATTCAAAATTGATTAAATAGATTTTTTCTCACTCATCTACACACAATACCCCATAGTGACAAAGTGAAAACATGTTTTTAGAAATGTTTGCAAACGTATTGAAAATGAAATACAGAAATATCTCATTTACATAAGTATTCACACCCCTGAGTCAACACTTTGTAGAAGCACCTTTGGCAGCCATTACAGCTGTGAGTCTTTTTATTTTTTTATTTAACCTTTATTTAACCAGGTAAGTCAGTTGAGAACAAGTTCTCATTTACAACTGCGACCTGGCCAAGATAAAGCAAAGCAGTGCAATAAAAACAACAACACAGAGTTACATATGGGGTAAAACAAACCATAAAGTCAAAAATACAACAGAAAATATATATACAGTTTGTGCAAATGTAGCAAGTTATGGAGGTAAGGCAATAAATAGGCCATAATGCAAAAATAATTACATTATTACTTTCTGGGTAAGTCTCTAAAAGCTTTCCACACATGGATTGTGCAACATTTGCTTATTAATTATTTTAAAAATTCTTCAAGCTCTGTTCAAGTTGGTTGTTGATCATTGCTAGACAACCATTTTTAGGTCTTGTCATAGATTGTCAAGTAGATTTAAGTCAAAACTGTAACTCGACCACTAAGGAACATTCACTGTCTTCTTGGTAAGCAACTCCAATGTAGATTTGGCCTTGTGTTTTATGTTATTGTCCTGCTGAAAGGTGAATTAATCTCCCAGTGTCTGGTGGAAAGCACACTGAACCAGGTTTTCCACTATGATTTTGCCTGTTCTTAGCTCCATTCCGTTTATTTTTCATCCTGAAAAACTCCCCAGTCCTTGGTGATTACAAGCATACCCATAACATGATGCAGCCACCACTATGCTTGAAAATATGGAGTGTGGTACTCAATAATGTGTTGAATTGGACTTTCTCCAAACATAACACTTTGCATTCAGGCCAAAAAGCTAATTGCTTTGCCACATGTTTTGCAGAATTACTTGAGTGCCTTGTTGCAAACAGGATGCATGTGTTGGAATCTTTTTATTCTGTACAGGCTTCCTTCTTTTCACTCTGTCGTTTAGGTTAGTATTGTGGATTAACTACAATGTTGTTGATCCATCCTCAGTTTTCTCCTATCACAGCCATTAAACTCTATAACTGTTTTAAAGTCACCATTGTCCTCATGGTGAAATTTAGGAAGGACGTCTGTGTCTTTGTAGTGAATGGGTGTATTGATACACCATCCAAAATGTAATAATAACTTCATCATTGCTCAAAGGGATATTTAATATCTGCTTTTTTATTTTTACCCATCTGCAAATAGGTGCCCTTCTTTACAGAGAATTGCAAACATCCCTGGTCTTTGTGGTTGAATCTGTGTTTGAAATTCACTGCTCGACTGAGGGACCTTACAGATAATTGTATGTGTGGGGTACAGAGATGAGGTAGTCATTCAAAAATCATGTTCAACTGTATTATTGCACACAGAGTGTGTAATGTATGTGACTTTTTAAGCAAATTTGTACTCCTGAACTTATTTAGGCTTGCCATAACAAAGGGGTTGAATACTTATTGACTCAAGACATTTCAGCTTTTCATTTTTAATTAATTTGTAAACATTTTGAAAAACATAATTCCATTTTGACATTATTGGGTATTGTATGTAGGCCAGTGACCCAAAATCTCAATTTAATTCATTTTAAATTCAGACTGTAACACAACAAAAGTCAAGGGGTGTGAATACTCTCTGAAGGCACAGTATGTCAGTATTCACATGGAATGGTGTTTTTCATTCTTACACTCTTATCCAAGAAGGAAACTCTCAGGTGAAGCCTCGTAATTCAGTCACATTTTCTAGAACTTTTCAGATGAGAGAAAAGTCCCTGCATAATGAGAAAAAATTAAATGGAAAAAGAAGAGAACTACAAGGGAAGGAGGAAGGCCAGAGTCCATAATCGACGGGTACCTGTGTTCACTGTAAAGTTGTCTAAGAGAGTCTATCTCATAATAATAGTATGGACTCCTCTTTTGTTCCTGTGTTCTGTCTTTGAAACAGAAATTATAGACATGTTTTATGTTACCGCATTCCATTGATGTGCACTCATAGAGTGTATAAGGTTCATTCATACATACACGCAATGATTTTCAATACCGCAGGCATCTCACTGGCGTTTACAAGAATGTGTCTGTTGTTATGTATAGATCAATCAAGTGTTTGGTTGAGAACTTGTTGTGAACTTTGACTGTCTGGCGAGAGCAACATTGACTTGTCCTGTCACCCTGTCAAGGCCACACCCAGCCATTGAGGTTGGAGTGAGGAGGGGTGATGTTGGAGTTAGGAGGGGTGAGGTTGGAGTTTGGAAGGGGGATAGGATGGGGTTAGTTTGGAGTGAGGAGGGTGAGTTTGGAGTTAGGAGGGGTGAGAAGGGGGAGAGGAGGGGTGAGGTTGGAGTTGGGTCAGGTCACTTGGGGTCGATGACAACATGTTATGGCTCTTCAGATGTTTCTTTGTGTCTCTTGTTTTAGCAAAAAAGCCCCTTGAGAGGGGAGCCGATTCAATTCCATGAAACCGAAGCGCATTCCTACTGTACAGAAGAGGCCATATTTGTGGATATTGGGGTAGTTTATAGTACTGGGGTAGAAGGGTCTTTGGGCATGCAAGGTTTTTCTGAGTGAAAATCAAATATTTGTCTTTAGTAGGTACGTTTTTCAATTTGGCATTCTGACAGTCAAAAACCAATACATCTAACAGTTCGATCTAACAGTGAGGGAGACATTCACACCTTTATGCAGGACAACCTTTCCAGGGTTGATGAGCATGTACATGTAATAAGATGATCTGTAGGTTATGACTGGTATAATAATATAATATAATATGCCATTTAGCAGACTTACAGTCATATGGTTTGATGGGTTCAGCTAAATGAAAACCAGCAGCTATTTGTTCAACCACAGCTGAATCTACAGTGCCTTCGTAAAGTATTCAGACCCCTTGATTTTTTAATCCTCAGCAAAGGGTCTGAATACTTATGTAAATGTGATATTTCCTTTTTTTTATTTGATAAAATAGCAAAAATGTCTAAAAACCTGTTTTTGCTTTGTCAATATGGGGTATTGTGTGTAGATTGATGAGGTAAAAAAACAATTTAATCAATTTTAGAATAAGCTGTAACCTAACAAAATTTGGAAAAGGTCAAGGGGTCTGAATACTTTCCGAAGGCACTGTATAACCAACTCACGGAGTGCCCACAGATCAATTGCATAAGTTATGGATAATAACTTCTAACTAATATATCTTCAAAAGTTCTTGGAAAATGGAACACCTGACTTAAACAATAAATAAATCAAGTTTTCTTGACTGGTATGAGCTGGTGCGTACACTGTCATAGGAATTCATGCTCTTATGAATATATGATCTGAAAATTAGATTAGCAAATCACCCATACCATAAATCAATATATCTGTAGCAGCATATGCTTGGCTTTAGCTGTATTCATGCCATGTGATTCTAATATGATCATGCTGTCAGTTAGTGCCAAAACACATAGCTGGCCTAGCTCAGCCTGCCTGTCCTCACTTCGCAACAAGATGTTCAATTTAGCTAAAAGCATGTGGCTGTTCAGTCAGTCAGTGTTGTGCAGCAAGCTATCGTAGCCTGAAGCTCTGTTGTGTCATTAACATTCCTGTAGCTGAGGAGAGGTGGCTCCTTTAATGTTCTGAATGTTCTGCTACATGATAAAACAGCTCGGCCTGTCACCTGGGATCTGAGCGGCACACTCCATACGCCCCTCCTTGTCCCCTCCCCTCCTTGTTGAACTGTTCCTGTACCTGCACCTCTCAACACTCAACAATAACAACTAGCTTGTGCTGCCAGTAATTTAGGAAACATCTCTCTCTCTGTCTTTCTTTCTCTCTCTCTCTGTCTCTCTCTGTCTCTCTCTCTCTCTCTCTCTCTCTCTCTCTCTCTCTCTCTCTGTTTTTTCACACTTTTCTATCGCTGCCCCCCCCCCCCCCCCCCCCCCCCCCCCCATCTCTCTCTCACTCTCTCACAACACAAGATTACAACACTGACATCCCTTCACTGCCAGATTGAGAGACAGTCTGTTTTTATCTGAAACATATTATTTCACCCAGCTGACAAAAACACTTCATTCCCTTGGCAGACAGTGATAGATATATTTAAAGTGATTATCTTGCTGATGGATGTGAGAGACACAGCATCGTGTTTTCAAGAGGCCTGGGCTGTCATGTGTGGTCTCTTGGCATGGGTGTGTATGTGTGCGCGTGCAGTCCTGCCCTGTCTGTCTCACTCACTGATTCTGACGTGTGAGGTATTTTGTTCACCCTCAGGTTGACACTGAGTGGCGGTCTTTAAAATCACTACTGCAAAACAAACAGGAGCCTATAGGTAACCAGATCTGCTATCAGCTAATGCTGTTGATTGCTTCTGTTTACCAATCACTGAGAGTGTGACCTAGGGCCAACCACTTGAGCCCTGGAGCCCTGCCCAGATTCACTCTGCACTAATTATTGTGTGTGTGTGTGTGTGTGTGTGTGTGTGTGTGTGTGTGTGTGTGTGTGTGTGTGTGTGTGTGTGTGTGTGTGTGTGTGTGTGTGTGTGTGTGTGATTTTGAGTGGTCACACGTTTAATGAGTAGATTAAAGTCGGCCACTCCTGCCATATCTTACATATTGAAGTAGCTTCCAGAAAGACTCAAGAGAGTTCCAACCTAATGCAGAATAAGACATTTATTTTTCAACAATTACAAAGAACAAAATATTTTAAAATCATATTTATATCTTACATCAGCTGTACAGAGATGACGTGTTCATTCTAAATGATTCTGGAACAAGAACTGAACTAGAAAACTAGGAGTATTTAAGTCGATGAAAAAATATTTGTCTATACAAAATAGAAAAAAAGACATTGAACTGAAAATGGAATCCATAATATTGTACCCTGATGCAGTGTTTAGGCCTCTTAACTGGTCCCAAAGCATTTTACAAAATAATACGATGGCCTCTTATAATTGCTAAAAAAAAAAATTGGCCTCTTTGGTTCCATGATTAGGTATAATACATTTGAACAGAACTTAATTTGCTTTCTATAAAAATAACTTTTTCCAATGGCAGTTTCTTTATTTTTTAACTAATCACGCAACTTTTCAGTGCAAATATTGTAACTATCATTCACTTTGAAGAAGAAGCAAAAGATTACATTTCAAGTACTGGTAATAGTTAATAACTATAACTAAAAGTTCAGTTTGTCTGGTGTCTGTGGGTCAATACTATACATTGCATAGCTCATGCGGCACTTATATTTAAAAGGATTGTGAGCAAGGGTCAGTGCACCACATTGTACTCTTTAAAGGCATTTCAATCTGCAAGTGCTATTTAATGTGCATTAGGAAGTGCTATGCAGCACCAAGACTTTAACCGAGCAATATGGCAACTCATCGCTTTTGTTTCGCTGACTGAAATGAGAGGGAAACTTGTTGTGCTTCAGCTGTTGAAGAAATTAGACTCTTCCCGTTAAAAGTGTGAATGAAAGAAGGAAGGATTCAGAAGGAAGTAACAGAAGGTCAATGTTTTTCCCTATTGTCTCTGTTTCATATCACAGCCTAAACTCCCAAGTTTTGATGACAGCTTCAGCGTTCGCATGGTGTGTTGGAATGTATTTTAATTTTCTGCTCACTCTTCTGACATGGAAGCCATTTTGAAAACAGATTAATTTTGATTTCTGGATGCTGGCCGTAAAATAAAAACGGTTTTATATAAAATGTTAATCTTGTGACACATCAACAAGATGTATTTCTTGTTAGAAGTGCTGAAGTTGTACAAGAGGTGAGTTGTCAGTGCTTTCACTATAGGTTTTGCAGTTATACTTTCTTGAAAGAGGCATGGTTTGGAATTGTCTATCAGCAAGTGAACCTCCTTCATAATCTCAGGCTCTTTCCACCTTTGTCAGAGTATAGAAATAGAACTCTCCATTTTCAGAATAGAAATGGCAATCTTGGAAAATATATAATGCGATAAGTACCATTTAGTTCAAATCCCTCTGATAATGACACCTACATGAATTTGCAAACACGTTTACAAAAAATGGGATTGAATCATATATTCATATGTTGGCAAAAGAATATCAGAGAATATTATTAACAAACATAAATATATATACAAGTGTTTGTTCAGGCATATGTGAGAATGAGTGTGTAGGATATGCGTGAATGAATTAAGTTGTGTGTGCATGTGCGTATGCCTTATAATTGTCCATAAATATCACTTTGATTTCTATAATTAATTTTGTAATATCCTTTTCTTCTTTACAAATGTCCATAAAAGTCCACTTGAAGTACATAGTCTCAACTCAAGCACATCCACACTCCTCCACGATCATATTGGGTACGTCTCTCTTGACGATGTTGTATTCATCGTCGAAGTAGAGCATTGACATGGTGCTGAGCTTGGTGGGGATGCAACAGGAGTTCATGGAGCCAGGGCTCATGCCTCTCATCCGATACTGATTGACCACTGCCGTGTGGAAGGACGACGCCGACCCTGGCACTCCCGCCATGTACGCCGGACAGTTCCCCTCGCAGTAGTTCCCAAAGTACCCCGACGGCGCAATGATCCAGTCGTTCCAGCCGATGAGGCGGAAGTCTATGTAGAACTGCTGTCTGCAGCACAGACTACTACTCCCGTCACACTCCAGCCCCCTCTTCCTGATGCGGTGCTTGTTGTCCGCTTGCCGGGCCTGTACGACTAGAAACGGCCTGTGGGACTCGTCGTTCTGGTTCATGAGGATCGGTAAGACCGCCAGGTCCTCGCAGCCCTCGCAGCGCACGTCCAGGTTTTGCCGCCGGTCGCCCTTCTCGAACCCCATCTGGATAGCATTGGTCAGGGGGAAGGTGTGCCAGCCGCTCCTCTTCAGCTCCACACGCTTCTCCACCAGGTTCCACTTGCTGCCCAGGCCAGGCTCTTGGTAGTACACCTTGACTGTGACCTTCCTCCGCGGACCCTTGTCCAGGGTGTTAGGAAGCAGCCTGAAGTACAGCCACAGGGTGGCCTGGGTCACGTACAGGTGCTGGTTTCCCTCGTTGGAGATCAGGAAGAACAGGCTGGATTTGGATGATACCAGCTCATCTGGGAAAGACAGGAACAGAATAGGGAAGGGTCAGTTTAAAAGTAATGTTAAACCTTTAAAAGGTCAGTGTGGCAATGCTAAAAGAGGAGACAAACACACAGATTAATTGGCTATTAATTAACAAAAATACCCATCTTTCAAAAACCTTACTGATATTGGACAAAGCTTCAAGAAGATACTACCACACTGGGTGGTCCCAAGCTTGGACTGTTGGATGAATAGCTGGACAAGAACTGGGCACATAGGGAACAGTTCAACAATTTGGGATTAAATTGAGATAGACGGTTACTATGGCTTCCCTTGTTATGGCCTGTCTTACTGTCATCTCTATCTGGCCTGGGATGTAAACAGAGTTTGGACTGGTACTAAAGGGATTTGGTGGATGGGTGTACACTGGTAGACAGCTCTAACAGAGACACCAGCCTCCTCTTGATCCAGGGCCCATATTCACAAAGCGTCTCACGGTGCTGATCCAGGATCGGTTTTGTATTTTAGATCATAATGAATAAGAGGGGGGACCTGATCCTAGATCAGCACTCCTACTCTGAGACGCTTTATGAATACAGGCCCTGGTCTTGTCTTGTAGGCCTACATGGGGACTGCAATGACAGTGCAGCATCAGCAGGTCTGGAATCAGTTCCATCTGGCCCTTGCCTATAGAGAGCCTCGACAGTGACAATGACAGTACAGATCTGGGATCAGGCCCACTTGAAGTTGCCTCTGGCCCTGAGTCAGGCTGGGTATGGGGAAGAGGGCTTATCAGAGCCAAGTACAAAGGCTCAAAGGCTTTGCTGTGAATACTGCAGAAAAACAAGAGCTTACTGAGCCTAACTGCTTACACAATGCACAGTAATGTGATGTAAAGGGAGAAAATGCACAGTAAAGCCAGGCACATTGAGTGAAGAGGAGCACAGCTTCACAGTGGATTAATGATCAAGCAAAAAAAGCAATTTACATGAAACTAGCTGGCCTTTCCAACAACCCAACTATCACCACAGAAACTGTGTCTGGCTGTACAGTGCGTGCCAATGTTTACTTATTTTTGGTTTGTGCCATATTGTTTTCATGTGTGGGTAGGTTCAGGTTCGGGTTAGGGTAGGGTAGCGTAGAGTCAGGGTCAAAAGTCAAATTCAAATTGAACTTGCACTTGTCAGTGCCCAAAACATGACATGACCAAAACAACTCCTACTCTTACACACTCACTGACTTTGCCTGGTCAGGCTCCCTGCACCACTATGCAGTTTGTTGATCAAGACAAGACCTGAACCTTGAACTACCTAAAGAAACCTAAGAGACAGTAACATCTTCAGTAGCTAAGGCAGTAACTGAAATATATGGTTTCTTCCCAGTCCTCCAGTGAGAGTAAAAACGTCTAACCTGAGAGCCCATCAGCAACACTCTACATGAATACTCTGTGACTGACTGAGCAACATGCAGCTGTCAGGTGAAGGAAAGTGGGAAAACACACACGTCAAGGGTCACCTCTCCAACCTGAACACTGAGCTGTGCTGCCTGCCTATCTGCCTGCCTGTTTGCTTGTCTGCCGCCCAAAGCGATGGGACCCTACCTGGGAATCGAACCCACAACCCTGGCGTTGCAAACGCCACGCTCTACCAACTGAGCTACATCCCTATGACCAACAATAAGCAAAAAGCTAAGACCTAATGTCTCCTGGTTGAAATGGATGTTCTATTCATCTTCTGTTTATGGATGGATGACTTTGATATATTACTGTATCAGTTATTTATTCTTTCAACAGGGGACAGGGGAAGAGGGGGGGCTTTGTGAAACAAACCTAAGGGAGCCATTTTTCACTCTGTGAGTAAAGAGGGAAATTGTCTCAGATGGAACAGGATACTCAACAACAGAATACTCCCCAAAAAGACACATCCAATTAGAAAGTGATTTGTCAGGTGAACTTATGAGAGCACCAATGCAGTGTGCAGGAGTCTTTTTTAAAAATCATTCTCAGGAACAGAAATAGAGTTGCAGAGAAAGTGTCTTTAGATGATATCACTATCGCTGACGTGGCATCTTTGTCAGGCAACTGCTTTAGTAACCGTACACAACAACGGCAAATACAAGGTCTAACATACAAGCATGATGAAGTCCATAAGTACTGTGCAGGCAGCAACCAAGTCCCACTCTAGGACTATATAAGGGAGATGGTCCCTCACACCATGCATTCTAATACGGAACAGTGAGTGGCAGTGAGTTCACCATTCCAGTTCACTCTACATTCAGCATGCATGGTCCTGACACAAAGCGCTGACCTTATGTAGATGTAGAGCCATTCTAAAGCAGCCCTGCTTTCAGGTCATCTTATAGCTGGTACCAGGATTCTCAACAGAAGATCACAGTAGAATCATTGTATATGGGTGGCATTCAGATGAAATACTCAGCATGGGTGAACATTAGATTTTCATCAGGTGTCTTAGATTGACTGTACACTCTTAGAAAAAAGGGTTCCAAAGGGTTCTTCAGCTGTCCCCATAGGAGAACCCTTTTTGGTTCCAGGTAGAACCCTTTTTGGTTTCAGGTAGAAGAACCCTTTTGGGTTCCATATAGAACCCTCTGTGAAAGGAGTTCTACATTTACATTTTAGTCATTTAGCAGACGCTCTTATCCAGAGCGACTTATAGTTAGTGAGTGCATACATTTTTCATACTGGCCCCCCGTGGGAAACGAACCTACAACCCTGGTGTTGCAAGTGCCACGCTCTACCAACTCAGCTACAGGGGACTAGCGGAACCCAAAAGGGTTCTACGTGGAACCAAAAGGGTTCTACCTGGATCCAAAAAGGGTTCTCCTATGGGAACAGCCAAATAACCCCTTTAGGTTCTAGATAGCACCTTTTTTTCTAAGTGTATTTGAGAAGCAGAACAGGGTTGGTTTTGAACATATCTCTGATCAGCTAACCGAATCACTGACACTAATTGTGTTGGAGAGATGCACAGCTGGTTAGAGAAAATCTGGGGTGACTTCAACTGCTATAAGAATAAGAGGCAATAAGAGGTTTGATCTGAATACATGTGGGCCTAAGCAGGTGGCATCATTGATCATTTCCAGTCCCCCTTTAAGCATCTCTAAGCAAATTGTTGTGTGAGCTCTTCTCAGTGCCACGACCAGCTGGCTGCAGCTACCACCCTGGGTAATACTGCCAACTGGCAAGGAGGGCAATGAGGCACAAGGAAGGCAACCCAACTGAATCTACACAAATGTACAGTACAAAGTTACAGAGCTTTTTGAGAATAATGTGAAAATATTATGGGCTTTTCAAATCTTTTTGGGATTGCCCATATCATTCTTTTGAATGTGAATGTGATATTATACATACCCTTAATCTTTTCTATGCAAACTATGGATTTTGTGTGTTGTTTTGAAGATGAATGCTATGAGGCTGTTATAGTGACATTATTTATGAGTCTCTGGGGGTGTGAACCTCAGCCTGAGGACACACTTGTTCTATGCTCACACTAACAAATGCTTGGTTGTTTGGTTGACCCAACTGCTGGGTTGCAGGTGTTGGGTCACTTAGTTGGGTTGTTTTCTTTAAAAACTGCTGGTTATTGATGCTGGGTTACTGAGATATGACCTAGCAGGTCAGATCAGAAGACTGGAGGCATAGTTTAGTCGGGGCGTGACATTCAGATAGTTCTTTTTAGCCACCTGAGTAAATGTCATTCCTGTTCATCTGTTCTGTTGAATAGTTTTAACATGCTATGGTTAAACATTGACCTCTTTGTAGCTTTAATGATGCTTATAGAAGTGTATGAGTTCCCTAAAAGCCTCTGTAAATCCCATTGTTGGGATAGAATAAGGTGGTATACCTTATTATAATATGTAATAAATAATCTTAATATTATAGAAGAATGTGAAGAGAAAAAAAAGGGGAAATGTTATTTGTAGTATGTAAACTTAACATGATGAACAGGAATGACATTTATGATGTTAGATAAGGTCTCTGATACTAACAGTTGTCCTCTCAAGATGAAGCTTCTTCATGTGAATAATACCTGTAGCATGACTCAGGTTATCACTCAACCAACTAGTATTTACCAATAGTGTTGGATCTGTGACATCCACTTGTATTGATCATATCTTCACTAATGCTACAGAGCTTTGCTCCAAAGCAATATCAGTTCCCATTGGCTGTAGTGACCATAACATTGTGGCAATAACAAGGAAAGCCAAAGTACCAAAGGCAGGGCCTAAAGTTATTTATAAGAGATCATACTAAATGTTTTCTGAGGACTCTTTTGTTGAAGATGTAAAAAATGTATGTTGGTCTGATGTGTATAAGGAGGAGAACGCAGATGCAACACCTGGAGGATTATTCTTGTCAATTGTTGCCAAACATGCACCTGTTAAGAAACTAACTGTGAGAACTGTTAGAGCCCCCTGGATCGATGATGAATTGAAGAATTTTATGGTTCAAAGAAATTATGCAAATAGAGTGGCAAACAAGTCAGGCAGCTCAGCTGATTGGTCGACATACTGTAAATTGAGACATTTTGTGACTAAACTTAGCAACTTAACATTGAAGTTGATGGGTCATTTATAACGAAACCTTTTGATATAGCCAATCATTTCAATGGCTATTTCACCAGTAAAGTAGACAAACTGAGAAGTGAAATGACAACATTGAACAGTGAACCATCATATTTGTGTATTGAAGATCTAATAATGATAAAGAAGGATTGCAATGTTAAATCTGGTCAAATTTGTGTGGAAGAGATTGAAAAACGATTGTTATCCATCAATAATGATAAGCCACCAGGTACAGACAACCTAGATGGGAAACTATTGAGAATGGTAGCAGACTGTATTGCCGCCCCTATTTGCCATGTCTTTAACCAAAGCCTAAAGGAGTGTGTCCACAGGCGTTGAAGGAAGCTAAAGTAATTCCACTACCTAAAAATAGTAAAGATCCCTTTGCTGGTTCTAACAGCCGCCCAATCAGTTTGCTGCCTGTTCTTAGTAAACTGATGGAGAGAATTGTGTTTGAACAAATACAAAGCTCTTTTCTAAAGCACAAGTTAACTACTGACTTTCAGAATGCATATAGGGAAGGGCACTCAACTTGTGCTGGACTGACTCAGATGACTGATGATTGGCTAAAATAAATGGATAATAAGATGATAGTTGAAGCTGTATTATTAGATTTCAGTGCAGCCTTTGATGTTATTGATCATAAATTGTTATTGAAAAAACTCAATTGTTATGGCTTTACATCACCTGCCATCACATGGTTGGAGAGTTACTTATTCAATAGAACTCAGAGAGGATTCTTCAATGGAAGCTTCTCTGACATCAGATATGTACAGTGTGGTATCCCTCAGGGCAGTTGCCTTGGGCTGTTACTCTTCTCTATTTTTACAAATGATTTGCCACTTGTCTTACAAGAAACTAAAATGACTATGTATGCTGATGATTGCACACTCTACACATCAGCACCTACAGCCAGGGAGTTCACTGAGACTCTTAGCAAGGAGTTACAGTCAGTGCTAGAATGGGTAATTAACAACAAACTGGTCTTAAATAAATCTAAAACCAAAAGCATTGTATTGGGTTCAAAGTATTATCTTAGATCTAAACCTCAACTGGAGTTGTGCATGAAGGGTGTGACCATTGAACAAGTTGAAGAAGCTGAACTCCTAGGAGTAACATTGGATGGTCAGTTATCATGGTCAAGTCATATTGACAAAGTTGTTGTTGGGGAGAGGTATGTCTGTTATAAAAATATGTTCTGCGTTTTTTAAACAAAAATCAACTGTACTAGTTGTTCAGGCTTTGATCTTGTCCCATCTTGATTATTGTCCGGTAATATGGTCAGGTGCAGCAAAGAAAGACCTAGAAAAACTGCAGCTGGCTCTAAACAAAGCAGCACACCTTGCCCTTAACTGCACACACAGATCTAACATCAACAACATGCATGATAGTCTTTCAATGGTTGAAGGTTGAGGAGAAATTGACTACTTCTCTTCTAGTCTTTTTAAGAAACATTTGTGTGTTGGAAATGCCTAACCACTTGTATAATCTATTTGCATACACTTCAAACAGACATACCGCACCGGACATGCCACTATAAGTCTCTTCACGGTACCCAAACCAAAAACAGATTGAATGCGTCGCTCAGTTATGTATAGAGCCATGTCATCGTGGAATGCTCTTCCACCAGAGGTTACTCAGGCAAAATGCAAGTCTAGCTTTAAAACACAGATTTAAAAAAAAACATATTGTATCACAGCACCTCTCCTATTTCTAAAGATCTAATTTAACTGTACTGTATACAAGAAAATTAATATGTATATGTGAATAGTGTGTAAATAGTATTTTTGTTGAATCTTGGTGTCTTTCCTATATATACAACTATTTTTATTTTGAATGTAATATAATATTTTATGTTGTTCTTGTCTATTACTGTTCTGTACTTTGTCATGTATTTGTAGGTTTTATGTGGACCACAGGAGGTTGGTGGCACCATAATTGGGGAGGATGGGCTCGTGGTAATGGCTGGAGCGGAATTGGTGGGATGGTATCAAATACAACAAACACATGGTTTCCATGTGCTTGATGCCATTCCATTTGCTCCGTTCCAGCCATTATGTGAGCCGTCCTCCCCTCAGCAGCCTCCACTGATGTGGACCCCAGGAAGAGTAGCTGCTGCATGTGCAGTAGCTAATGGTCATGGCTAGAAGGGATCCAGCTTTTGTCTAATTAAAGTCAGATTTGACTTTTCGTAGGAAGTTAGGAGAATTTACGCAGCTGGTTAGGAGAATTTACGTAGCAGATTAAGACAATTAGGTTAAGGTTATGAAAAGGGTTATGGTTAGCTAAAACGCCAAAAAAAGGCAACTGTTAATTTGACAAAACCTTGATCCCTTCTAGCCATGACTATAGCTAATGGGGATCCTAATAAACTAAACTCATGGGTGGCCAATAAGATCTAGCTGAAAGCCACGCCCCTAATAAAACAGGCCTCCTGAAAATAACCTGAGGATTACATTAAAAATGGCCCAGCTTCTAGGTCCACTCAGCATGAGTGTAAAAAATACCCAACTGATTGTTAAATTAACCCATTTTTGTGTAATCCCAACAAACCAACATGTTGGGTTATTCACCCAAACCAACTGGCTTGGTCAAAACAACCCAACATGTGTTCTGTCCACTAGTTAACCAGCAATGGGTTACCAAATAACCAAAAGTGTTTGCAGAACAGTTGGGGGGAAAATAATAATGTAAAACATCTATAAATGATAAACACAAGCAACATTTGGTTTTGTTTAGTTTTATATTTCAAATAATAATAATAATAATAATAATATTTCAAGCTATTTGACTGACTTTTCCTGTATGCATTGAACCCGCATCAGTTGATTTCTGGTTTCATGCTCCCTACCCTTTAAATACAAATACACAATATTAAAAAAAACTGTGCCTACTTTAAGGAATTTGTGAATGTATTGTTTTGAAATCACAGACACTTTCTGCTCTTAGCGGGGCGGGGGATGATGCGCTGCATCACCTTGATCAACTGTGTAGTCCAAACGTTACGCACCGGACCCAGCTTGGTCTGTGCGTAAAAGTGGTTTTATTTTTGTTTTTTTCTAATACAATAGAGTAAACGGTAGACTGCCTATAAGATACAATAATTACACACCTGTCTCTGCGAAACTGATTATCTCCGAGCTCTCCTCCAGCACTTCGTTGGCATTGCTGGTCGCGTGTCCATCCAGATTCGGGATTTCTACTCTCCCATCCTCGCGCACTTTACCGGCGTGGAGTTTCCGAAGCGCAGTCACCATCGCCGCCTTCGGGATAGAATGGGTGATGTTGGGTCTTACCCTCATCTGTAACCTGCTCAGGATATGCCTTTTCACCACCTCCAGAAAGTCAATGTCCACCCGTCCCGATTCCTCGGGCTGACCGATGCCACACGAAGTGCAAGTTTCCTGAGCTACGGTGTGCGTCTCCGTTCCCGGCAAAGGGTTCAAGGATCCCGGCGCCGCTTCTTTGCAGAGGACAGACTGCACGCAAGCCATAAATAATGCCACTTTGATTATACAGTTAATCATTTTCTTTATGAAGAAAAAAAGTCGTGATATTTGAAGTGCCATATGCCTATAATTCGTTTTCTACTATAAAAAGGTATGCAGAATATTGCTGTCAAATGTAGGCTATTCACTTGGCGTTATTAAGAAAATACGATTTCGAATGAAAAGAAAGATAAAGTTGTAAAATCCCGTTAGTCCGTATAAAGTTACAAGGAGTCCATGCAAGAAGAAATATTCCACTCAATTCAGACGCATTTTGATTAAATATTCAATTCACCGTAACTTGAAATATTCCCCTTGTTTCGTGTCTGTGTTCATTCCCGATGTCTGTCACTCAGCTGACTTCACTTCAGGGGCACAGTGGGAGTCAAGTCCGTTCTGCCTGTCTCAAAGACTTTGCTTCACCATTTCAAGGTAACACAATTTAAAAACCAGTAGGCTACCATTTATCCGTCAATTGAGTTTCAGTTCAATGCCTGACGTATCATGCCATGGTTTAATTGATCTGCAATCCGCAATAATCATTATTTAGAAACTAATAGAAGAGGACAAACTAAACGAATAGAAAATCACCCATTGGTTGATAAACACAAGTCAGGATATTCCATAGAAGGGAAAAAGCTGAAGGGTCGGTCAAATAATAACTTATCGCATATTGTAGCATCCAGTTTTTCATTTGCTTTGACTTACTCCTTCAGTTTTTGTTCCTGTATATCCTTATTGAAATGCACCTTAATTGGATTTGAATTCCCGATATGAAATTGCCCTGATGTACTTGAGCACAAAGAGGTCTAATGATCGGACGAACCTTTCCCTTGCTATGTCGATTTAGGAGTCCTCCATAGACTGAAAGTTTTTATACAAGGAAACCACGTGGGACGTCCCACCAACTAAACAGACTCCTAGTATTTGGTAGGAGATTATGCATAGGCTTAAGGTAAACTATCCTCCTTAGCTGTCCTGTCCAGAGAAAATACTTATAACCTATGGAAAACGAATTAGGAGAGATAAAAAATGACTTAAGAATTCGAGTAACCAATTATTTACCAGACTGACTGGTGACTTGTGCATAATGCGTTGATTTGCGCACAATATAGAGCATCATTAGCATAGGCTATCTTTACAGTGGAAACTATCTACTTTATAAATAAGAACGAGGATTACATCAATAAACTTCCATTATATAATTAATTAACATTTCATATGTTCCGTATAAAGCCTGTAGGTCTAATAGCCTAGACAAGGCCTGGCCATGTTTTAATATAAAACATTTTCATCAACACGTGCTATCCAAATGTATTTTTGTTGTTGTTGCATTTTCATGCTTCAAACAAACAGAAAACGTGTCCCATATAGATGCTCCAAAGAAAAATGAATAAAATAGTAAATAAATGGTACCGACAGATTCTTGACAGGCCTTTCTTATTGCGGCTCAACCATGACTGCATGGTGATCATAAGCAACTCCTAAACCAGACTGGATGTACTGGAAACAACAAGGTAATACAGATTTAAGCGCCAAAGGTGACACTGTAGGTGCGTGCACCACTTTTTATATTTGAAGTGACACAAAAACAGTGACCAATTCAAGTCAGAGCTCTGTTTTGTCGTCACTCAAATATGAGTGAAATATAAGCCTAAAAAATATCACATAATACATTTGACCTAACATTGGCAAAACAGTACTAGGTGAATGCCCAACATATTTTAATGCTATGTTTTTAATGTGCGCTCTCCCAATACTGTAACAGATCAGATCACGTTGAAAGTTGTTAAATGCTGCCACCCTTCTTCTAAATATTGCAACTACACATTGCATGAACCGCACACATTTTTTACAATCTGCAGCCAGGCAATAAACCGATAGGTCGTAGCCATATAGCCTATAAAGGCATATCTATCTAACAGTTGAAAAATACATGTTTTATTTACAGCATAAATCATGAAATATGCTGGAAAATATTGAGGGATAACATGGGACATACAATGACTGTGTAGGCTACTATAGATAATTAGATGTGATAAATTAAAACTTTTGCACTGTTACTATAGCCGATGTATTTGTCAAACGCAGGGCTGTTCAATTCCTGTCCTGGAGGGCAGAAACACTTCTAGATTTTGTTTCTACCTTTAGTTAATTGCAATCACCCATGGGGCCTCATTTATAAACGTTGCGTAGACCTACATACAAAATATAGGCTACGCAAAAACACGCGTGCACCAGTTTTCACGCAAAAGTTGGCATTTATAAAAATTGAACTTGACATGAGAATGCGCTTAGTTCAGTTTCTAGTGGTTGAAGTATTGCATTGCAAGCAGGCAAGCAGCCTAGTATTTTGTTCAAATGGCGCATATAATGACACGCTTATTTCTAAAAAATAATATAAAAAATATATATATAATATATGATTAAATTATTTGCTGTTAGTGAGAAGAGGGAATATCATTTGTTTTTGCATCTTTGCATCTTTGCATTCTAAAATAGTTAGAAATAATAGTTAGAAATAGGCTCATCACTAAGCTAAGGATCCTGGGACTAAACACCTCCCTCTGCAACTGGATCCTGGACTTCCTGACGGGCCGACCCCAGGTGGTAAGGGTAGGTAACAACACATCTGCCACACTGATCCTCAACACGGGGCCCCTCAGGGGTGCGTGCTCAGTTCCCTCCTGTACTCCCTGTTCACCCATGACTGCATGGCCAGGCACGACTTCAACACCATCATTAAGTTTGCTGACGACACAACAGTGAGATAGCCTATAGGGAGGAGGACAGAGACCTGGCCATGTGGTGCCAGGATAACAACCTCTCCCTCAACGTGACCAAGACAAAGGAGATGATTGTGGACTAAAGGAAAAAAAAGAGGACTGAGCACGCCCCCATTCTCATCGACGGGGCTGTAGTGGAACAGGTTGAGAGCTTCAAGTTCCTTGGTGTCCACATCACCAACTAACTATCATGGTCCAAACACACCAAGACAGTCGTGAAGAGGGCACGACAAAGCCTATTCCCCCTCAGGAGACTGAAAAGATTTGGCATGGGTCCTCAGATCCTCAAAAAATTCTACAGCTGCACCATCGAGAGCATCCTGACTGGTTGCATCACCGCCTGGTATGGCAACTGCTTGGCCTCCGACCGCAAGGCACTACAGAGGGTAGTGCGTATGGCCCAGTACATCACTGGGGCCAAGCTTCCTGCCATCCAGGACCTCTATACCAGGCGCTGTCAGAGGAAGGCCCTCAAAATTGTCAAAGACTCCAGCCACCCTAGTCATAGACTGTTCTCTCTGCTACCGCACGGCAAGCGGTACCGGAGTGCCAAGTCTAGGTCCAAAACATTTACATATACATTTTAGTCATTTAGCAGACGCTCTTAACCAGAGCGACTTACAGGAGCAATTAGGGTTAAGTGCCTTGCTCAAGGGCACATTAACGTCATTTAGCAGACGCTCTTAGCCAGAGCGACTCACAAATTGGTGCGTTCACCCTATAGCCAGTGGGATAACCACTTTACAATTTGGGGGGGGGGGGGGGGGGTTAGAAGGAATACTTTAGCCTATCCCAGGTATTCCTTAAAGAGGTGGGGTTTCAAATGTCTCCGGAAGGTGGTGAGTGACTCCGCTGTCCTGGCGTCGTGAGGGAGCTTGTTCCACCATTGGGGTGCCAGAGCAGCGAACAGTTTTGACTGGGCTGAGGGGGAGCTGTGCTTCCGCAGAGGAAGGGGAGCCAGCAGGCCAGAGGTGGATGAACGCAATGTCCTCGTTTGGGTGTAGGGACTGATCAGAGCCTGAAGGTACAGGGGTGCCGTTCCCCTCACTGCTCCAAAGGCAAGCACCATGGTCTTGTAGCGGATGCGAGCTTCAATTGGAAGCCAGTGGAGTGTGCGGAGGAGGGGGGTGACGTGAGAGAACTTGGGAAGGTTGAACACCAGACGGGCTGCGGCATTCTGGATGAGTTGTAGGGGTTTAATGGCACAGGCAGGGAGCCCAGCCAACAGCGAGTTGCAGTAGTCCAGACGGGAGATGACAAGTGCCTGGACCAGGACCTGCGCCGCTTCCTGTGTAAGGCAGGGTCGCACTCTCCGAATGTTGTAGAGCATGAACCTGCAGGAGCGGGTCACCGCCTTGATGTTGGCGGAGAACGACAGGGTGTTGTCCAGGGTCACGCCTAGGCTCTTCGCACTCTGGGAGGAGGACACAGCGGAGTTGTCTACCGTGATGGCGAGATCATGGAACGGGCAGTCCTTCCCGGGGAGGAAGAGCAGCTCCGTCTTGCCAGGGTTCAGCTTGAGGTGGTGATCCGTCATCCATACTGATATGTCTGCCAGACATGCAGAGATGCGATTCGCCACCTGGTGATCAGAAGGGGGAAAGGAGAAGATTAGTTGTGTATCGTCAGCGTAGCAATGATAGGAAAGGCCATGTGAGGATATGACAGAGCCAAGTGACTTGGTGTATAGGGAGAAAAGGAGAGGGCCCAAAACCGATCCCTGGGGGACACCAGTGGTGAGAGCACGTGGTGCGGAGACAGCTTCCCGCCACGCCACTTGGTAGGAGCGACCGGTCAGGTAGGACGCAATCCAGGAGTGAGCCGCGCCGGAGATGCCCATTTCGGAGAGGGTGGAGAGGAGGATCTGATGGTTCACAGTATCAAAGGCAGCAGACAGATCTAGAAGGACAAGAGCAGAGGAGAGAGAGTTAGCTTTAGCAGTGCGGAGAGTCTCTGTGACACAGAGAAGAGCAGTCTCAGTTGAATGACCAGTCCTGAAACCTGATTGGTTTGGATCAAGAAGGTCATTCTGAGAGAGATAGCAAGAGAGTTGGCTAAAGACGGCACGCTCAATAGTTTTGGAAAGAAAAGAAAGAAGGGATACTGGTCTGTAGTTGTTGACATCAGTGGGGTCGAGTGTTGGTTTTTTGAGAAGGGGAGTAACTCTCGCTCTCTTGAAGACGGAAGGGACATGGCCAGCGGTCAAGGATGAGTTGATCAGCGAGGTGAGGTAGGGGAGAAGGTCACCGGAGATGGTCTGGAGAAGGGAGGAGGGGATGGGGTCAAGCGGGCAGGTTGTTGGGCGGCCTGCAGTCACAAGTCGCAGGATCTTATCTGGAGAGAGAGGGGAGAAAGAAGTCAAAGCATAGGGTAGGGCAGTGTGAGCAGGACCAGCAGTGTCATTAGGCTTAACAAACAAGGATCGGATGTCGTCAACCTTCTTTTCAAAGTGGTTGACGAAGTCATCCACAGAGAGAGAGGAGGGGGGGAGGGGGGGGGGAGGATTCAGGAGGGAGGAAAATGTGGCAAAGAGCTTCCTAGGGTTAGAGGCAGATGCTTGGAATTTAGAGTGGTAGAAGGTGGCCTTAGCAGCAGAAACAGATGAAGAAAATGTAGAGAGGAGGGAGTGAAAAGATGCCAGGTCGGCAGGGGATTTAGTTTTCTTCCATTTCCGCTCCGCTGCCCGGAGCTCTGTTCTGTGAGCTCGCAATGAGTCATCAAGCCACGGAGCTGGAGGGGAGGACCGAGCCGGCCGTGAGGATAGGGGACACAGAGAGTCAAAGGATGCAGAAAGGGAGGAGAGGAGGGTTGAGGAGGCAGAATCAGGAGATTGGAGGGAGAAGGATTGAGCAGAGGGAAGAGATGATAGGATGGAAGAGGAGAGAGTAGTGGGAGAGAGAGAGCGAAGGTTGCGGCGGCGCATTACCATCTGTGTAGGGGCAGAGTGAGTAGTGTGGGAGGAGAGTGAGAGAGAAAAGGAAACAAAGTAGTGGTCGGAGACTTGGAGGGGAGTTGCAGTGAGATTAGTAGAGGAGCAGCATCTAGTGAAGATGAGGTCAAGCGTATTGCCTGCCTTGTGAGTAGGGGGGGACGGTGAGAGGGTGAGGTCAAAAGAGGAGAGGAGTGGAAAGAAGGAGGCAGAGAGAAATGAGTCAAATGTGGACATAGGGAGGTTGAAATCCCCCAAAACTGTGAGGGGTGAGCCATCCTCAGGGAAGGAACTTATCAAGGCGTCAAGCTCATTGATGAACTCTCCAAGGGAACCTGGAGGGCGATAGATGACAAGGATATTAAGCTTAAATGGGCTAGTGACTGTGACAGCATGGAATTCAAATGAGGAGATAGACAGATGGGTTAGGGGAAAAATTGAGAATGTCCACTTGGGAGAGATGAGGATTCCTGTACCACCACCCCTCTGACCAGATGCTCTCGGGGTATGCGAGAACACATGGTCAGACGAGGAGAGAGCAGTAGGAGTAGCGGTGTTTTCAGTGGTGATCCATGTTTCCGTCAGCGCCAGGAAGTCGAGGGACTGGAGGTTGGCATAGGCTGGGATGAAGTCAGCTTTGTTGGCAGCAGAACGGCAGTTCCAGAGGCTGCCTGCGACCTGGAACTCCACGTGGGTGGTGCGTGCAGGGACCACCAAATTGGAGAGGCAGCAGCCACGCGGTGTGGTGCGTTTGTGTAGCCTGTGCAGAGAGGAGAGAACAGGGATAGGCAGAGGCATAGTTGACAGGCTGTAGCAAATGGCTACAAAAATGCAGAGGAGATCGGAATGAAATGGGCTAAGCATCTGGGAGTGGAGAGAGCAGGGCCTCCCTCACCAAATCTTCTAGCTCGGAAACTAAAATTGTTTCACTGAACCACCCGAACAAAAACTCTCCCAACTTCCGCCTTTGGAAATCAGAATTGTTGTGAACCACAGCGGTTCAATGTTTAAAGGAGTAGACTCAAGACTTCTCAAGACTTCTCAACAGCTTCTACCCCCAAGCCATAAGACTTCTGAACAGCTAATCATGGCTACATTTACATTTTAGTCATTTAGCAGACACTCTTATCCAGAGCGACTTACATAAGCAATTAGGGTTGAGTGCCTTGCTCAAGGGCACATCGACAGATTTTTCACCTAGTTGGCTCGGGGATTAGAACCAGCGACCTTTTGGTTACTGGCACAACGCTCTTAACCACTAAGCTACCTGCCGCCCACATTCACTTCCCCCCCACCCCATCTTTTTACGCTGCTGCTACTCTGTTAATTATTTATGCATAGTCACTTTAACTTTAGCTATATATACTTCAACTACCTCAACTAGCCGGTGGCCCCGCACATTGACTCTGCACCGGTACCCCCCTGTATATATAGCCTCCATACTGTTATTTTATTTTACTTCTGCTCTTTTTTTCTCAACACTTTTTTGTTGTTTTATTGTACTTTTTTATTAAAACTGAATGCACTGTTGGTTAAGGCTGTAACTAAGCATTTCACTGTAATGTCTGCACCTGTTGTATTCGGCGCATGTGGCCAATAAAATTTGATTTGATTTGATTTCCTATGATCATTTCAGAATAAATTCCTCACCTTTTCTGACTGTGATGGTTTCATGCTCGCGAAGTATCCCATAGGCCTATTTGGTCTACAACGTTCTATATCTCATTTAATTGGACCCACTTTACAGTAGTAGATAGATTTCAAGTAGCCAATTTTGCTCCATGCGATCTGATCCGGAGCGCAGTTTAATGGTAGAACAGGCGGTTCACCTTTTCCATTTACGTTTTTTTAGGCTAGGCTACTGTTTGTACTGTAATTTCAAATGTCTCAAGTAAACAATACTTCATTTATAAACATAATACATACAGTAATACATATTTTCATAGCCATTGTAGAATAAATTCCTCACCACCTTTTCTGGCCATGATAGGTTCATATTACAGAAGAAGCTTTAACCTACAACAAATTACCATACACATCTCTCATTTAATAGGGCCTATTAGATAGGCTATTATTTCAAGTATTTTGCTCTATGCATCCAAAAGGGAGAGCGGTTAAAATATAGCCTACAGTAGAATTTAACAGATGAACAGACAGTTGATATTTTGCTTTGAAGTGTGTAAGCCACCACTGTAAGTAGGCCTACTAGGTTTTACATTTTGTCAAGCATACTAGACAACGTGCCAGAATTCGCAGGCAGTGCAGTATGTTTAAGTTTGGGAAAAAGTAAATGAAAAACATTATTGAATTCAAACGATTTGTTTACAGGTCCACAACAATTTGCAATTGTTTTTTTCTTTCTGAAACTGTCAGATACAGCAAATGTCACTATAAACGTTTTAAACATTCTGCCAACACCTCCAGAGACATTTGATGAAGTTCGCCATTGCTATTTCCTTTAGAAACTGCCTGGCATAATTGCAACAGAGAGAAATAGTAGCCTAATGGAGTCTTTTTGTAGACACTAACTCCGTCATGGTTCGTTGGACATAACCTATGAGGAAAATGAATGGTGTTTTAGGAGGGGTTTTGGATAAACCCCAAAAAGAAGGTCTGTGGTAAACACAGGCTTATGAGATCTTATACATTTTGTTCTATGAGATAATCTTTATCAGATAACTTCACTTTTTGTGAATTTTTAAGAATTGATGTTATAAAAAAAGCACATAAAGGCTTCATAATTCACAAAGGTCATGATAACTGATTGCTATGATCTCATAGAACAAAACGTATAAGATCTCCTAAGCCTGTGTTAACATCAGACCTTATTTTCATAATTTATTCTAAAACCCTATTCATTTACATTTACATCTTTCCCTATTCATCTTTCCCCAGGGATGGCTGAACGAACCAGAGGTAACTCATTTCTGGGTTTTAGGACTACAAGCTGGCAAGCTCTATAGTGGAGGTGTCATACTGCCCATAAAACCAAGTGGTCAACGGGGAAATGGTTCCAATCGTTTTTCCACCATTTATTTTTCCCATAGCGGATTTTAGAAACACTTAAAATAAGGGCTGTGTTTCGTTTAGGCTTACCCTGGTGTGACGTTTTGATAACCATGTAAATCTCTCTTGGACAAGGTGACTTTTATCAATATATTCAGCTCTATTTACTCTCAGATTTGAAAATGCTAATTAGTATCAACGTAGACATGCAAGACTACAAATCCCTGCAAGGTCCTGCACGTCATTTCTAGCTGACACCTTTGATAACAGGTATTGTGTCAATTTAAAACGTGCACAAGACAGTTCACAGAATTGTCAATTTAAAGAGATTTAGCCAATTTATTAATTACTACATTTAGCTAACTACATTAGATAGTTAATCCAGAGATTATTTCATTTGCCTCGATTCGGCACGCTCGTCCAGATCATCATGGCATTTGTAGTTCTTTATGATAGCCACATTAGCAGTTAAACTGTTGGAACCATTTCCCTGTTTGACCGCTAGGTTTTATGGGTATTATGACTTATACTGTGGTACTCTATACATCCAAAGTACATTGGCACAGTTTCAGGGCCGGTCTGATTTATAAAGGGAAACATGCAAATGTATGGCATGCACCAAGTTTCTAAATCTCAATATTTTTGTACATTTGAATGGTCATCCAACTCGGAATTCCAACTCTGGAATTTAGGCCTCTTTCTAGAGCTCTGACTTTCAGACCTGAAGATCACTGACATCACGATTTGACCGCATATTTTCTCAACTTCCCAGTTGTATTAGTTATCCTTCTTCTTCTTCTTCTTCTTCTTCGATGAGGTTTAACGGCGGTTGGTATCCAATATGTTACATTACCGCCACCTACTAGACTGGAGTACAACTCCCTTATATTTTGCTTGAAAAAATAAATAAATAAATACCCTACCATCTAACACTACACTCACATAAAAAAAAAAAAAAAAAAAATATATATATATATATATATATATATATACAGTGGGGAGAACAAGTATTTGATACACTGCCGATTTTGCAGCTTTTCCTACTTACAAAGCATGTAGAGGTCTGTAATTTTTATCATAGGTACACTTCAACTGTGAGAGACGGAATCTAAAACAAAAATCCTGAAAATCACATTGTATGATTTTAAAGTAATTAATTTGCATTTTATTGCATGACATAAGTATTTGATACATCAGAAAAGCAGAACTTAATATTTGGTACAGAAACCTTTGTTTGCAATTACAGAGATCATACGTTTCCTGTAGGTCTTGACCAGGTTTGCACACACTGCAGCAGGGATTTTGGGCCACTCCTCCATACAGACCTTCTCCAGATCCTTCAGGTTTCGGGGCTGTTGCTGGGCAATACGGACTTTCAGCTCCCTCCAAATATTTTCTATTGGGTTCAGGTCTGGAGACTGGCTAGGCCGCTCCAGGACCTTGAGATGCTTCTTACGGAGCCACTCCTTAGTTGCCCTGGCTGTGTGTTTCGGGTCGTTGTAATGCTGGAAGACCCAGCCACGACCCATCTTCAATGCTCTTACTGAGGGAAGGAGGTTGTTGGCCAAGATCTCGCGATACATGGCCCCATCCATCCTCCCCTCAATACGGTGCAGTCGTCCTGTCCCCTTTGCAGAAAAGCATCCCCAAAGAATGATGTTTTCACCTCCATGCTTCACGGTTGGGATGGTGTTCTTGGGGTTGTACTCATCCTTCTTCTTCCTCCAAACACGGCGAGTGGAGTTTAGACCAAAAAGCTCTATTTTTGTCTCATCAGACCACATGACCTTCTCCCATTCCTCCTTTGGATCATCCAGATGGTCATTGGCAAACTTCAGAAGGGCCTGGACATGCGCTGGCTTGAGCAGGGGGACCTTGCGTGCGCTGCAGGATTTTAATCCATGACGGCGTAGTGTGTTACTAATGGTTTTCTTTGAGACTGTGGTCCCAGCTCTCTTCAGGTCATTGACCAGGTCCTGCCGTGGAGTTCTGGGCTGATCCCTCACCTTCCTCATGATCATTTTGATGCCCCACGAGGTGAGATCTTGCATGGAGCCCCAGACCGAGGGTGATTGACCGTCATCTTGAACTTCTTCCATTTTCTAATAATTGCACCAACAGTTGTTGCCTTCTCACCAAGCTGCTTGCCTATTGTCCTGTAGCCCATCCCAGCCTTGTGCAGGTCTACAATGTTATCCCTGATGTCCTTACACAGCTCTCTGGTCTTGGCCATTGTGGAGAGGTTGGAGTCTGTTTGATTGAGTGTGTGGACAGGTGTCTTTTATACAGGTAACGAGTTCAAACAGGTGCAGTTAACACAGGTAATGAGTGGAGAACAGGAGTGCTTCTTAAAGAAAAACAGTGAGAGCCGGAATTCTTACTGGTTGGTAGGTGATCAAATACTTATGTCATGCAATAAAATGCAAGTTAATTACTTAAAAATCATACAATGTGATTTTCTGGATTTTTTGTTTTAGATTCCGTCTCTCACAGTTGAAGTGTACCTATGAATTACAAAATTACAGACCTCTACATGCTTTGTAAGTAGGAAAACCTGCAAAATCGGCAGTGTATCAAATACTTGTTCTCCCCACTGTATATATGAATTATTAACACCAACCTAAATCTATTTATTCCTACCTCATGCCCTCAACCTATTATCCAACGTCACCATGACATCGCCTACAAGTGTGTGATCGGGGAGAAGCAGTCTCAGCCTATCTTGTTCTTATTGTACTATCTTTGGTGGCACAATTCCATATGACATCACATCCTGTTAATATTTATTTTTTTCACACGACGTCCGGGAGTGGTCAAAATATCGTCTTTGCGGCTGATAAGTGGAACTTGCCCTCTATTTTAGCGTTCCCATGCTGTATACCGGATAACAGCCAAGAAAGACACCAAACTCATTACGAGGTGAGACGTTTGCTATCTCTATGCACTTTTGTAGAAGTATGTACAAGTGGAAATCGATATCAGAAGCGGGTTTTGATTGATCTTTTATCTTGGTCAAACATACCGCTGTTTGCGCGCACGTCTGTTGATTGACAGATTATCAGCCAATAGTCGGCTGTCGACAGCTTTCTAATTTGTATCTATCCAATCGAGAGCTGCTCCTTGAAAGAACGTGGCGGGTCTAGAAAAGTAGCAGGAAGAAAGTATCAGAAGTCTCAAATATATTTTTTGCGATCTGTTTTGATTTTGGGGAAGTAGTTAGGGCACTTAAAAGGGACATACACGTTTAGCTGCATAGTTTTTAAAATAGCCAAAAGTTATGGGGAAGTTATGGTCTTAGTTCCTGAGAACAGTGTTTGTTATGGTTTTAGTTCCTGTTTTGGAACCGACAATAAGGCCTATTACATTGTGGGAATGTTTCTCGAGTCTTGCTATCATACCATGTTGCAATACGTTATGTTTTTTTGTTGTTGTTTTTTTGGGATTCCCATTAGCTTTTGCAGAAGCAGCAGCTACACTAGACATGATGTCTACATTCAGTTGATGACACTTACAAGAGGTTCTCTCATACTTTCTTCTTCTGCTTTCTCCTTTTCTTGTTGTATGCCTCATTATTATAATTTAATTGCATGATCTACTGATATCATTCCTTCAGATTATTTTAACTAGGATCATTGCTATACGGTATCCTTGGGACGTCTCTACTCCATTGAAATGTAAAATGGTTAAGGTAAGGGTTATTGTTAAGGTTAGGGGTTAGGGACCTCTCAAGGATCCCAGATCTTTTAACTAGGCTCAGGTTAGCCAAGTACCTCAACTCCTCCATGGAGTTGAGAGCACACTAGAGTTTTTGAAATGAACGTCTGACTCCTTCGAGTCGATATGCAGTCGATACTTTAAAAATGTAAATTCTTAAACCCTTACCATGTACCTATGTTTGTCCTCTGTTGTTGTGTGCCTTTCCTTGTTTGCTGAAATCCATTGTTTTTTAAATAAAATGTGAATCAAATACAACCACCGCCTGTTTGCTCATTGCTGTTTCTCTAAGATGACAACTCAACAAGAATGCCAATTGGATCTCAATGAGGAAACAGTCGGTAGTTGTATTTGTATGGATTTCAGCAAACAAAGAAAGGCACGCTTCAACAGAGGACATAGGTACACGGTACGGGTTTAAGAATTTACATTTTATACGTATCGACTGCATAGCTAGTCGGAGGTTCATAAAAAAAAAAAAAAAATGTTGTCCGCACTCAACTCCGTGGAGGATGTACTTGGCTAGGCACAGGTTTGCTTTGTTTCCCAACCTATTGGCTGTGAAGGTGTGTACTGAAAGTGCAGTAGGCTAGGCCTACAACATTCCTGTTTTATCATTGTAACCCACATCATTTTGTCCTTGAAGGCTGCCACAGCACTGCTGCCCTCATGAATTAAATTATAAGGGTCAGTCGAATAGGATATTTCCACAGCCTATGTTTCAGACAGCTGCCATTTTGAGAATGACAAAACAGCCAATCTTTTAGGTCCATGTGGATCTGTTTTAACATTAGACGTACATACGTATACAAAAACCTGCCTTCTTTCTCTGAACACTTTTCTGTCATATTTGAGTGTGTTAGTTTTGTAGGCTAATTTACATGTTTGTTGGGTCCAACTGTAGGAAGTTCTGGTGTTGGTGGAGGCGGTTTCCGTTAGTGTAGTAGCTGCGGACAGTGTCCAAATCCAAAGATGGCTACTGGAAAGAGTAAGAACCAGAGCTCTCTGGTGCTGCACAAGGTGATCATGGTGGGAAGTGGAGGTGTTGGGAAGTCAGCTCTCACTTTGCAGTTCATGTATGACGAGGTAAGAGCGAAAAGTTTGGTCCTTACCAGACTCCGTACATTTCTCCCTTTGTAGCATGTGGTCTGGACACCCAGGCTAAAGAGAGACTTGGGCAAGCTGCCACTCAAACCTCCATTACTGCTTTACCAATGAAAATAGTTTTTAAGATTCTGTAAATAAAATAATTCCCTCCTTCACTCCCTCCCTCCTCCTAGTTTGTGGAGGATTACGAGCCCACCAAGGCAGACAGCTACAGGAAGAAGGTGGTGCTGGATGGAGAGGAGGTCCAGATCGACATCCTGGACACAGCTGGACAGGAGGACTATGCTGCCATCAGAGACAACTACTTCAGGAGCGGAGAGGGCTTCCTGCTAGTCTTCTCCATCACCGAACACGAGTCGTTCACCGCCACCTCAGAGTTCAGGTACATCCACTGATAGGCCGATTATAGTACATCAAACACATGATCAACTGACCAATGACAGGCTATGCCTTACCCATGTACAGTATATGGCCAGGACCACATGACCTGACCAGGAAATATTCTGGCTATATACATGTATTTAGTTAGAACATTTAGTGCTTTATATATGTTAGCAGTGAGTGATCCACATTTCACAAGAGATGTGTGTATTGTATGTAGAAGGGCAATTCCATGGTAACGGAATTAGGCTTTGACTAAGTTTTTTCACTTAAAAATGTATGCCAAACAAAAAACATTTAAAAGTTTAAGAAACCATAGAACTCTATGCAGAAGGACTATTTTGAACAATTTCCACTGAAACACGTACAAAAACGAGTGGAAGAACTGTGCAGATGCAAACTTTGGTAATGGAATTATGGTAAAATCTCCCTCAGGTTTTTATACGACCACATTTTCCAAAAACAGTTGAATATCTGCTCAGAATTAAGATTCAAAGATGTCTGCAGAAAGAATGTGGGGTCAGCTATGACATGGTACCTTGCGTTTCAATAAATCTCTTTTTGTTATTAAACTACAGTAAGTGAAGTGGATTTACACCCGGTACCGGAATTACGGTAAAGGAATTACATCATGGGTCCTTGATCTGTACTACACAGAAATGCATAATTATAGATATGAATGTCATTCTCCTCATGTTTTACAAGTTTGGACATCACAGTGCAGCACAGTAGAGTACAGTAGAGTACAGTAGAGTAGAGTGCAGTATAATACAGTAGGGTAGAGTTCAGTGCAGTAGAGTACATTACAGTAGAGTTCAGTAACAGTACAGTACAATATACTCTACTGCACTGTACTCTACTTTTCTTTACTGTATTGTACTGTACTGCAGGGGTCGCGTTAACGCAGGATTCTGCATTTTTCACACAGAAAAGGAAATCTAAAACGCAGGAAAAATATCTTGCTGCGTTTTGTAAATGCAGATCTGCTTTTTATTGTAAATTCTGCTTGGCTTCAGTCAGGGTTCTCTCCAAATCATGAATGTAAAATGACCAATTCTGTGCTTCAGTTGCACTTCTCCACTCGGATGAATATTGCTCTCGTCATTGGATCACCAGACAGCGCTCTGACTGATGTGTAGGCTACTTTTCTACAGTACTTTCCTACGGGGTAGTTTTTCTATGGTACCAAGTTAAAATGCAAGATTAACTTCAAGCAAAACATTAGGAAATGTAGCTGGCTACATTCTTTCTATGATAAACATTAGAAATGTTTATGCAAAAAAGCTGATTTACTGATTTACTTGTGTGGCTGCTAGCCAAATAGCGTTGCAATTCTGTTGTCATCTGATGAAAAAGATTTTCTGGCGAATGTGTTGCATTAATGTATTTTTTTGTGAATAAAAAGAGTTGCAAGCCCCTTATCACTCTATTGAAGCAAACGAACATTGACTTTCAATATGAAATGCAGTTGAAATGGTTTAAAACACAGATTTTTTTTGATGGTCTGTGTTTTGAAAATGCTGATTTCTGAAAGCTAATGTGACACCTGGTATTGTACTACAACTGTACTCTTCTGTACTCTAGTCACTGTACTGTACGCTCTACTCATTGTACTTTACTCACTGTACTATGCTATCCAAACTTGTGAAACATACAACTATGATAGGTTCAGATTTGGTCCGGTCCGTCTGTGGACGTGAACATACAGTGCCTTCAAAAAGTATTAATACCCCTTGACTTATTCCACATTTTGTTGTTACTGCCTGAATTCAAAATTGATTAAATATATTTTTTTCTCACCCATCTACACACAATACCCATAATGACAAAGTGAAAATATGTTTTTATAATTTGAAATATCAAATTTATTCACACCCCTGAGTCAATACTTTGTAGAAGCACATTTGGCAGTGATTACAGCTGTGAGTCTTTCTGGGTTAGTCTAAGAGCTTTCCACAGCTGGATTGTGCCCAAAATTCTTCAAGTTCTGTCAAATTGGTTGCTGATCATTGCTAGACAACCATTTTCAGTTCAACCATTTAAGTCAACTGTAACTCAGCCACTCAGGAACATCCACTGTCTTCTTGATGAGCAACTCCAGTGTAGCTTTGACCTTGTGTTTGAGGTTATTGTCCTGCTGAAAGGTGAATTAATCTCCCAGTGTCTGGTGGAAAGCAGACTGAGACCGGTTTTCCTCTAGGATTTTGCCTGTGCTTAGCTCCATTCCGTTTAAAAAAAATCCTGAACAACTCCCCAGTCCTTAACGTTACAAGCAAACCCATAACATGATGCAGCCACCACTATGCTTGAAAATATGGAGAGTGGTACTCAGTAATGTGTTGTATTGGATTTTCCCCAAATACAGTGCCTTGCAAAAGTATTCATCCCCCTTGGCATTTATCCTATTTTGTTGCATTACAACCTGTAATTTAAATTGATTTTTATTTGGATTTCATGTAATGGACATACACAAAATAGTAAAAATTGGTGAAGTGGAATGAAAAAAATAACGTGTTTCAAAACAAAAAAGTCTGAAATATAAATAACGGAAAAGTGGTGCGTGTATATGTATTCACCCCCTTTGCTATGAAGCCCCTAAATAAGATCTGGAGCAACCAATTACCTTCAGAAGTCACATAATTAGTTAAATAAAGTCCACTTGTGTGCAATCTAAGTGTCACATGATCTGTCACATGATCTCAGTATATATACACCTGTTTTGAAAGGCCCCAGAGTCTGCAACACCACTAAGCAAGGGGCAGCACCATGAAGACCAAGGAGCTCTCCAAACAGGTCAGGGACAAAGTTGTGGAGAGGTACAGATCAGGGTTGGGTTATGAAAAAATATCCGACATTTTGAACATCCCACGGAGCACCATTAAGTCCATTATTAAAAAATGGAAAGAATATGGCACCACAACAAACCTGCCAAGAGAGGGCCGCCCACCAAAACTCACAGACCAGGCAAGGAGGACATTAATCAGAGAGGCAACAAAGACACCAAAGATAACCCTGAAGGAGCTGCAAAGCTCCACAGCGGAGATTGGAGTATCTGTCCATAGGACCACTTTAAGCCATACACTCCACAGAGCTGGGCTTTACGGAAGAGTGGCCAGAAAAAAGCCATTGCTTAAAGAAAAAAATAAGCAAACACGTTTGGTGTTCGCCAAAAGGCATGTGGGAGACTCCCCAAACATATGGAAGAAGGTACTCTGGTCAGATGAGACTAAAATTGAGCTTTTTGGCCATCAAGGAAAATGCTATGTCTGGTGCAAACCCAACACCTCTCATCACCCTGAGATCACCATCCCCACAGTGAAGCATGGGGGGGTGAATAGTTATGCACGCTCAAGTTCTTGCTCTTGTTTCTTTCACAAGAAAAAATATTTTGCATCTTCAAAGTGGTAGGCATGTTGTGTAAATCAAATGATACAACCCCCCCCAAAATCCATTTTAATTCCTGGTTGTAAGGCAACAAAATAGGAAAAATGCCAAGGGGGTTGAATACTTTCACAAGCCACTATATTCAGGACAAAAAGTGAATTGCTTTGCCACATTTTTTTCAGTATTACTTTAGTGCCTTGTTGCAAACAAGCATTTGTATTCTGTACAGGCTTCCTCCTTTTCACTCTGCCAATTAGGTTAGTATTGTGGAGTAACTACAATGTTGTTGATCCATCCTCAGTTTTCTCCTATCACAGCCATTAACGTCACTATTGGCCTCATGGTGAAATCCTTAAGCAGTTTCCTTCCTCTCTGGCAACTGAGTTAGGAAGGACGCCTGTATCTTTAGTGACTGGGTGTATTGATACACCATCCAAAGTATAATTAATAACTTCACCATGCTCAAAGGGGTAGTCAATGTCTGCTCCCCCCCACACTTTATTTATGCTCGCCATAACAAAGGGGTTGAATACTTCTTGACTCAAGACATTTCAGCTTTTCATTTTTAATTAATTAGTTAAAATTTTGAAAAATATAATTCCACTTTCACATTTATGGGGTATTGTGTGTAGGCCAGTGACATTAAATCTCAATTTAATAAATGTTCAATTCAGGCTGTAAATCAAGGGGTGTGAATACTTTCTGAAGTCACTGTAAAGGCCAGTGTGGATTAACTAAATTTAAACTACTTTCAACGTCCATGGACATCCTGTGTCAGTCGGTTCTCAGTGGGTGAGGATGCTGATTAGATTAAATGGAGAGGTGGCTCAAGGGTAGGTGTCAGTAAGAGCTGGGAGAGGTTACTTTAACTGGAGAGTGAGAGAGAGGCAGGGAGGGATTGTCCAGAATGACTGTTTTAGACTCTTGGTTTGACCACCAGACAACATAGAAAACAGTTATGAGCTGAACATTCTGTAACAGTATGCCAGTGGAGTGGAGGATAGTAGCAGGTTACCCAACTGTGGTTGGTGACTATTATGATTTCCCATTGTAGCCAATTCAGTTGCAGTAGTTCAGTTACTGATAATGTTTTTTGTGGTAATTCTGTTAACAATTTGGTAACGAACTTATGAGTTTTAATCACTTAATAATTCAAACAAAATGTATATCAGTAAAATCACTAACTAATTGGTTACTTGTTACTTCTGTGAACGTTCATTCTCCTCCCTCCTTATGAGGGAGGGAAATTAGAAAATACCTTAAAGATATGCGTTTTTGGTAACGTATTCACATGGCAATAAATGTATTGATATTAATTGGCAGGGGTCTTTACGTCAACATTGTGTTTTGATGTATTTCTGAAACTTTTTAAAATACTTTTTCCATCTGTTTATCCAGAAATCAAAGCCTTTACTTATGCCATAAAAAAAGGAAAATTGTTTAAAAAATATGTATATATGCCTTCATTTCCAAAAAATATAGACCTTAGCTTTCATTTGACACCTCATTTGATGTGAACTTCATGTTGGTGCTCATGGGTCCTTTTTCAATGGAAATGCCCAGAACAAAAAATACATCTGCACACCCCAGTGCTAAGTTTATTAGGACAGTGTTTAGATCCAACTGGGTCTTCATCAGGACTAATGTATTGTCTTCCCAGGGAGCAGATTATGCGGGTGAAAGCAGAAAACGATACCATCCCTCTGTTGGTGGTGGGGAACAAATCGGATCTGGAGGACCGCAGGCAGGTGTCGTTGGACGAGGTCAGGGCCAAGGCAGAGGAGTGGGGGGTGCAGTACGTGGAGACCTCAGCCAAGACACGAGCCAACGTTGACAAGGTATGTTACCAAACCTAAACATACTGTGCATTTTGCTACAGTAGGACTAGGAACAATACACCTTCATGTAATTTCTTACTTAGGATTTCTACATTTAGATGGGGGATTAGGTTATAGAAATATGTTTTAAGACATGAGATATCAGAAGCAACAAGCAAGCATGATTTAAAAACAACCTTTACAGTAAATCAACATCCATTGTCAATGTAAATATAGGGTTGAAATAATAACCGTCCTTTCTTTTCAGGTATTCTTTGATCTCATGAGGGAAGTGCGAAAAAAGAAAATGTCAGAGAGCAAGGATAAGGGTGGAAAAGAAGGCAAGATCAAGAAGGCTTTCAAATGCTGTCTGCTTTGAACTAGACCAGACCTTTCAGTCAGACACACGAGCCAAACCAGACAAGAGCCTCCACAGCACAGTGGAATTAGACCGGGACATGTTCATTAGGACATACTGTAGCAAAATATTTCGAAACCTTTTGCAACGGAAAACAAAAATGAGCGTTTCTTATTGGACAATATATTATTTCTTCCTTTGGAGAATTTTCTTCAGTTTCTTGCCTACTGAACACAACCTAGATCTACAGCTCCTTCCCACTGAACTGAGACTTTAGCCTTTAACACGCATATCTTATCCATATACAGTAACTCTCACATTGTGGCAGTCAGAGGGGTGACCTTATCACTAACCGATCTTAGTTATGCAAACCATCCTTTATGCCACTGTTGGGGACAGGTCCAGAGGGTACTCTTTAGATGAAGTGCCTGAACATTGATCATGAATATATAGATTATGATCGCAGACAATCACTCACTCGCACACTACTTAAATATGGCCTTGGTTTGTTACTTGTAGGATTAAGTATCCTATGCTGTTTGATGTCTTACTGTTTGCACTGCAATCAATTTTATATTCCTACTTCCACTACACTATTTTTACTTTTTTATTTATGGTGCACTGCATGAAAATCTGTCATAATTAAGTCACTTTATTCATAATCCAACATTATCCACATGTACAATCCAACATGTACTATATCCATATCATGTTTTTTTTTTTTTTTTTTACAAATTTGGCTGACAGCACTTTTTCTCCACAAAAATGTCAACGTTTCAGTGTTGTCTTTCTAATTCTAAACTTGAAACTGAAGCATTAAACTAAATTACTGTTTGTATGTACACTTATTACGGGTTATATACAAACTGTTTCTGTGTTGCCAAATAAACTTATTCTCCTCTTTGTAATGAATTTGCAGTGTCTCAGTATTTAAAAGACGCCCCCGTACATCCTAAATTGAAATGGAATTGACCCCAACCCTGCTGTCCAGCTTCTGTGTCTGTCAACTCCTGAGAGTCTGTCTATCAGTTGCCAGTCATTCAAGGTCAAAGGTGCTGTTCAAAATTTGCATGAAAGTGCGTTAAAGAATTGCGGCCTTGTCGGATGTGCTGGACTATTTGTTGCTGGTGTGGTTTGACTAGTGCCTTTGATGTGTTTGAGGGCAGCAGAGCACCAAAAGGTTTTATGTTTATGAGTGTCATAAAACACCATTCTGGTGCTGTTCAACTTGACTTTGAATGAATGGACGAAAGAGGCCTTATGTGGCCTTCAGTCTGTTAACACTCTGGTGTAAAGCGGCAGGACAGGGTCATATTCATTAGGGCACATTGTAGCAAAACATTTTTTCTGCATAAAACTAAACCAAACTAAAGTGTTTCTTATTGGACAAGTCCAGGTAGTTCCTCCCTGTTTTAGCCTGTTTTCTTCCATTTGCTGCTTAATGAATACGATCCAGGTCAGCCTTAGATCCAGTAGCACACAGATGGCATGTCCCATTGGCAGCTGGTTAACCTCTTCCCACGCCCAAGTACATCCTATCTCACTGACACTACAACACCTATGGCCTGAGAAACTTCAAGTTCTGAAGACCCTTTTAGCTTGGCAAGACAGCCCTCTACTGGCTCAAGTCGTTCAGTCACTAAACACAGAATAAGAGACTAACCACAGCTTCATCCATTTTTACATTTTAGTCATTTAGCAGACACTCTTATCCAGAGCGACTTACAGGAGCAATTAGGGTTAAGTGCCTTGCTCAAGGGCACATTGACAGATTTTTCACCTAGTCGGATCGGGGATTAGAACCAGCGACCTTTCGGTTACTGGCAAAACGTTCTTAACCACTAAGCTACCTGCCACCATCTGACCTATAGCCTCTCTGTAGACGGCAGGATTTTGCAATATCATGTCCTCCTGCAGTCAGAATATAATACAACATCTTTGCTGTAACATAGTTGAGTTGTTTGCCTCGGGTTCATCAGCCACAGCAGTCTGAAATTGAACACTAGGTGGAGGCAGAGAATCTTGAAAGGTAAGAGAGAATTATTTAGTTTCCTTCTGCTGAACATGTACAACTAGGCCTGTCTTTGTCAGCAGTAGAGGGAGGTGCTGAGCGTGTGACTTATACAGCCTGACTCCACTCCTTCCAGCTGACTGCCCTTACCTGACCTGGTTATTAGTGTTACTGTATACATACTGTATTCACAGTCATGTCATAGAAAATAATGTGTATACAGTAGAAATAGAATGGCTAGAATTCTGATTCTATGGTGGTTGTAGAAATTAAAATGACTAGAATTCTGATTCAATGGCTGTTGATTCTAGAATGGTGAATGTGGAAAGGCAAATTAGGCTCAGTGTTGTTGCTGTGTACATATTCACAGTCAAGGCATAGAAAGAAAGGACCATGTCAACAAAATCATACCACATTAAATCAAATGTTTCAGCAGAAATTAGACTTTACTTACAGAACATTGGCACTTCAATGACATGATATTGCTCCTATTTACAACAAACACAGCATGTCACAGACCAGGCAGAGCCCATTGAGACAATTGAGAATCTGATATTTACCTGCATTTACAAGTACAGTAGTATGAAAAATATTTCCCCTCAAAAGTCAAATGGTACATCCCTTAAGTTTTTCGAACAACTAAAAGATTGAGATCGATACATTCAATTTCTGTACAGCTTCACATCAACAAACTTTACATTTGTACATCATCTGATTGATCTTTAAACATATTTCACTAGTTCACAGATGAAGCATATATTTACATCACAGTTGTGGAGAATGTCTGATACTATTACTAAGTGATGATGATGATGATGATAAGGTAGAAATGCACTGTGCAATAAAAACAAAAAACACACAATCCAGGTCTCCCTTGAAAAATAGGTGTTTGACCTTAAAGGGATAACCTGGTAAAATAAAATAAAAATTCCAGCGCTTCAGTCTATTTCATGGTGAAGTTATATACTGTTTAAGTCCCAAATGGCTCCCTATTTAGTGCACTACTTTTGGCCAGAGCCTGGTCAAAGGTAGCGCACTATATAAGGAATAGGGTGCCATTTGGGACACAGTCGTGAGTGATCTGATTGGACCAAAGTTCCCCATTGCATAACAGCTTTTGTAAACACACCGACTTTCAGTAGATACACATCCTTTAAAATCACAAAACTAACTCATGAAACATTGTAAACATTGTCAGCATAGTACTGCATAAACCCACAGCAGAAGTCTCAGCAAAATCAAGTTTGACCAAGCCAACCAAGCCAGCTTTCTGATTTCAAAAGAACAATCACATCTATTGATTCAACCTGAAATCATGGGAATAAAATCACTATGTGGGTTTCAATTGTAAAAAAAGAACAGTATTGATGGTGATTAATTAATCTATTTGTCAGTGTACAGAGCTTCATGTTGCTCGTCCCAATTATTTGCATTGCCACTGGACTTATGGAGAGCACTTTTATACAGCATATATCTATTGCAATGCTTTCCCATAACAATCATTTCTAATTCCAGCAGGACTTTACACAAGGGGAAACGTTTTCTTGAACTTTTCTGCTCTTATAAAAATAACTCATTTAAATTTCATTAAACCTTAATTTACGACATAGTAAATGTACACTAGTTAAATTACACAAATCTAGATGACACCATATAGCTTAAATTTCCCATAGTGGTGTCTATAGGGGGTCTAATCATACATAGCAGTGAATAGGCTACATGTTCAGCTGAAAAGTGCTGTCCATTCCCAAGAAGCAAAAAGGGTCTCATAAAAATATCTTAAGCAAATCTATAGCTTGAGCCTTATAGCTTTTCAACACTTGGTTAATTTGAAAACATGTTGTTTTACTCACAAGGCTAAAAACCTATTGGTCCTGAAAGCTCAGTCTTTTTATGTAATGTATGTACCGTCTGTATGTACCGTACTGTATACCAACTGCCTAAAATCCTAATGTACAGTACCATGGTACTTTTTATGCTCCATTTGCCAAAAACCCAGATGCTCTTATTCAGAGAGATCTGAATACCTCATATTCCATTTCAAAATCTGGTGCAATGACACTTGATCAACCACTATGTACTGTACCAACAAAATCCTGCATGACAAGGTCATTTTATGTGACTAGCGATAACAAAACCTGCATAAAAATACTACCCTTTTTGGGATAGTGGTTTAGCATCTTCGAGAGACTGATGTACCATCTGAATCAAAGTTGAATAGCTGCCTCAAAAATAACAACAACACCGCCACCAAGTGCCGAGCTCAATGACAGGTCATCAGCTAATGAGATGATGGTAAAGAAGGAGGGAGGCAGTGGAGGCTGCTGAGGGGAGGACGGCTCATAATAATGGCTGGAATGGAGTCAATGGAATGGTATCAAACACATCAAAGACGTGGTTTCCATGTTGTTGATACCATTCCATTGACTCCATTCCAGCCATTATTATGAGCCGTCCTCCCCTCAGCAGCCTCCACTGCTCCTAACCTACCCTGCCCTTACCCTGGTTTGGAACACCTTCAAAGGACTTTGAGTTGTAAGAACTTGCACTGGAGATGATTCTAATCTGTAGACAAATACATATAAAAAGCCCAAAAGTACCCATCTGATTGAAACAATCAGACAACCTATAGCCTCAATGAGAGAAAGGAGGAGATGATAAGATGAGTAGTAGCATAGTGTAGAAGTCAGAGCGCTTTACTAGGACCTTACATAGAATGGAGTTTAATGACGAATAGTTTTGATTGAAAAGAAATTGACTCTCTTATTAAGTCTATGGAGTAATGAAAGACAGAAAGACTAGTCTGTAAAGAAGCCACTGATATGACACATTGTGATGATGCACTGATGGGTTGAAAACAAACATCAGTCCACTTTCCTTTGAGTTGCCATGTTCATTATTAAAGTTTGTCAAAGTAATGACACTATTAGCAATATTATCCAATCCATCTACTGTTCTGTTTCTCACTTCTTTCTTGATCCTGGACCCTTGCTAATATCCCCAATTCCAGTTGATCATTGAACCTTCTTCCAATAATTCTCCAAAGTATCACGTTTTGTCGTCATAAAGTGCAACAGTGCTTTGTTTCCCCTCACAGGCCAGTTCGAGTGGTTGTCGGTAGTCGTCTCCATGGTTGTGACTGTAGTCTCTCTTGCCAGACTCAAGGTGGCGGATGTGGGAAGAGACTATTGTGACTGAGACTGAGGGAGTCAGACAGACAGGCTCCAGACAGACAGATAGACAGACAGGCTGTGGAAGAAGAGGGTGGTGCTTAGGCAAATGCAGCCCTGTGTCAGTCAGTCAATCAGTCAGTCAGTCCCAGCAGGGCTAAAGCCGACTCTGTCTGTCTCTACCTCTGGCTTTGTGGGTGTCAGAGACTCTATGGGTGTCAAGGGCTTTGTGGGTGTCAGAGACTCTATGGATGTCAGGGGCTTTGTAGGTGTCAGAGACTCTATGGATGTCAGGGGCTTTGTAGGTGTCAGAGACTCTATGGATGTCAGGGGCTTTGTAGGTGTCAGAGACTCTATGGATGTCAGGGGCTTTGTGGGCGTCAGGGGTTTGACCAGTTCCTCCTCATACACCTTGAGGATCGCCTCACAGACAAACCTGTACTGGCTCTGGAAGAAAACAGAGCAAAGAGACTGAGGTTAAATGAGAGTGACCAGTACTGATGAAAATGATCACTTCCTGTATTCATGGCACAGTCGGGAGTGTGTACAGTAGTTACACAGTGATAACTGTAGCATTTGACACCAAGGTCATAGAGAATCGCCGCGGGATGATTTTTGTTGGAGCGGATGGTCGAGGGGCCAGAACATAATTATAATAATATGTACACTGCAAATTTACATTTACATTTTAGTCATTTAGCAGACGCTCTTATCCAGAGCGACTTACAGTGCATACATTTTTCATACTGGCCCCCCGTGGGAAACGAACCCACAACCCTGGCGTTGCAAGCACCATGCTCTACCAACTGAGCTACAGGGGACTACAAATTGACCACAACTAAGCCCAATAAGAGACTGTAATTAAAAATAACAATAATTTCATACCTTGATTACATTGCGACATGATCACATTTCTTTTTATTCGTTGGAATGCTTGGGAACAGATTTCCTAAATTAAACACATTTTTTGCTGAATTCCTGGTGATTTTACAGTCTTATTTGACCAAGAGTGTGCAAAGCTGTCATCAAGGCAAAGGGTGGCTACTTTGAAGAATCTCAAATATAAAATATATTTTGATTTGTTTAACACTTTTTTTGGTTACTACATGATTCCATATGTGTTATTTCATAGTTTTGATGTCTTCACTATTATTCTACAATGTAGAAAAAAGTAAAAATTAAGAAAAAGCCTGGAATGAGTAGGTGTGTCCAAACTTTTGACTGGTACTGTATATCATGATTATTTGTGTCAAGAAGCTAAACCAGACACAACTTTTACGGAGATAACGGAATTCGGGAAAATACAAATTAGAATTGTTTATTAAAGCATTACTTTACTAGGTATATTGACAGAAAATAAATATATTGTACACCAAGGACCCGGGGAAGAGTTGCAGGGTAGAGGACAATAAAATACTGATTTGAAAGCTAAAAAAAAATATGTAGCTCGCGACATGTTGAATTTTTTAAAAGTAGCTCTCATGCTAGAAAAGTTTGGAGGCCCCTGATCTAAGCCAACCCCATCTTGCCCCATAGTTGCACACGCGTCGGCTTTGTTGCTAAACAACCAACCCGTCTATTGAGGATAGAGCCTCCGCTGTTCTCTTATAGTCTCATTGCTTTGCATCTATGCATCACAGATTAGATTACCGGGGTCTGGATCATCATGGCCCTCTGGTCTCTCATTGTCCTCACGATATCCAACGGATACACGGGCTGATTCCACTCAATCAAACACATGGCTGTTTCCATGGTGATGAGCACCCCCGTCCGACCAATCCCAGCGCTGCACAGAGGACGAGGAGAGTGAGATGAGGCTGAAGATGGCAGCAATGATAGAAGAGGATTCAAATCCTCAATCCCGCTACTTACACTGTAATCAATCACTGTTGCTACAACAACATGCAAAGTGTCTTATCGTCTGATTCGAAGAAAAAGGGAAAATGCTTTTCTTTAAGTCAGGTTATGAGGCAGATGTACAAAGGCTTATATTCTTTAAAGATGTTGTGTAAAAGGCCTTAGACCTACTTCAAAGCTGTATCAACAGTGAGATGGCTTACAGATGTTAGTTGAGGGGATAAGAGCTTACTTGTTAGTGAGTGCAGTATTTGTGTGAGAACAAGGCCTTACCTGCAGTGTACTATCACCGGCTCCTCCTTGCCCTCCCTCTTGCCTCGGACCAGACTGACAAAGTCCAGGAAGTCAGTGTAGTCGTCTGGGACACCGTGGTCAGGCCAGGCCATGTACTGGATCTGAGTCAGCGGCCTGCTCTCCTCACTCTGAATAGAATCAATCAATCATTCAAATGTATTATTATGTTTTTATACTTTTTTTCATACAGTTTTCACTAAGTGCAAGAAGTAATGTCGGTTAACCCAGAAATAAAATCTCAAGTAATTTTGGTCAGATGCTCGATGTTTACGTAGTCTGTCCATAAGAGATTATACAAGAAATGGTCCTTACCTCCAGGTGTGTGAGAGTTATCTCTCTGACCAGAAATGCTGATTTCCCTTCTTCTGTCACACAGGACACCTGGAAGTCCCCATGGGTAGCGATGGCACCAGGGTTGGGCCAATACTGATGACACTTCACCTGGGAATGAAACAAAAGGATAATTGGATATAAGAGGAAGTATAGTTTGTCTATTTTCTTTGTGGGGAATGGAAATGTCTTTAATTTCCACCTCATACGTTACCACTAGAAATTCCAAAACAAGACCAAAAGCATTGGGAAGGGGCTGAAATGGAGAGAGCAAACCCTGGTTGGGGACGTGACATACCCTTCCTCTCTCCACCTGCGTGGTGAGCATGACCACCATGTTGGAGCCCTGTTCCCAAGTCATCCTCCAGAAGTCAGAGCAGGTGGCTGGCAGAGGGCCCTGGCACGCGATGTAGCGGTTTACAGCACTGGACGCTGGGATCACCATCTATGGGCCAGGAGAATGGCATGGGTTGGCAAATATACACATATGTATAGCTGCATATTGGAACATTCATATATGTAAGCATAATCCATGTTTCAGTCTAAAAATGGTCTTCTGATGTGATTTAGGCATTGACAGCGTTGAGTATCTATCAAGCAAAGTTAGTCAATGTCTCTTTCCGGGGGTGTTTGTGTCTGTGTGAGATATTCATTACCTAGTCGAAGGAAGGTGTGCGGTCTTGGTAATAAAATCAAAGATTGTGGCGTATATATCAAAGAGTGTTGAGTATCAAGAAAATAAGAAGGGAGAAGGCCCTCACATTGATGTAATTTGCATTGATATAGTCCCCATCCTCGCCCTTCAGAATAACCCTGGTTGCATCATCTGTGAGACAGCAGATACAGGAAGAGTGTGAAAGGGGTGGCAGGTGAGACAGAGGGCATTTACGTACATCATTGTATGAGGAAGTACAGCATATGCGACAGAAGACGTCAGTTCTGATGGTTCAGTATACTCACATGGTGAAATGTCTCGATATCGATTTTTTGAAATGTTCTGAGGTAATTTCGCACATGACATTGTCAATCCAGGCCTTTTCCGGTAGAGTTGCTGAGAAACATCAAAACAAAAAACAATGGTTAACATTTGTCATAAGTTAACTGAAGTTCAGACTGGGCCTTGACATGAGCTTGGTTTCTAGGTTACTCTAAACCACAATTCTCACTGATAACCCATCAGTGGAACACAAACAGGAAACGTTTGAGGCAGTGTGGAACAATAACAGGAAGCAATAAACTTTCAATATTTCCTTTCCTCTCTCTATTTCACTCTCTTCCCTCTCTCTCTTTCTGGTTAATGACTTAGATGCTATCTGATCAGTCTTAGCCATGTGCAATGTGAAATACATTCTAGAACCAGTGGAAACTTTGAATAACCAACTGCATGATAATATCAAAGTGGACTGGGAGCAGTTTAGAGACACAAGGGCCATGGGGCCACAGAAGTAGCACTAGTTATTTGGCCCATGTGAACAACAAGCATAATACTGTAGTTAGTATGAGTGGACTAACATCCCACAACAGACAGAGCAAGGAGCCAGATGTTACACTGGATGTATAAATCTGAAGCATCCCATTGGAATTTCCACTCCACACCAAATATAGTGAGGAGAGGAAGCTTGGTGGCCGGCAGTGGGAGAGTATGGCGTGTTCTGTCGAATTCCTCATCAAAGAAACATTTGATCTCAATACAGTATTCTGTTCCCAAAACAAGAATCTGTTTACGGACAGAGTGGACTGTTTTGTGAACTTTACCCTTTGCCAACGTTTCCCAAAATTGCGTTGTTTAGAAGGAGTGCAAGGGCGAATTGAGTTATTGCACACTAGCACTTCACAGAGTAGGCGTTCCCTAACGGAATTATGCAAATACATGCTAAAATACACCAATAGGAACGCACTAGCTCGTGCTTGGCTCTGCCCACCTCCTTGCTTGTTCTACCCACTATGCTTCATTTGCTCCCACTGGAAACAACACCTGTGGTGTATCTTGGGTTAGTTATAAAAATCTTTGATCAGACTGTGCCTGTACGGACCCAGTACTCGCAGGTTGGCATTTCATTATAATATAATTTGGTGGGTGCTTATATTTGTCCTATTCCATGTGTTTTCTTGCATATCCCAACTCCCTCTGAGACACCCCTCGGAGAGTGGGGTCACGTCCAGGGTCAGCCATTGTCAACGGCGATCCTGGAGCAATTAGGGTTAAGTGCCTTGCTCATGGGCAAATCTACAGATTTTTCACTTTGTTGCTCTAACCATTAGGCTACCTGCCACCCTCATTAATGAAATCCCTTATTGGGATGACTCATGTATTGGAGGCAGCTCTGCAGCGAAGTCACCAGCTGGCACAGCAACAAAGTCATGAAATCTGATTTTAAACCTACCCCCCCCCCCCAAAAAAAAAAACACAACAACAACAAAAATATATACCACACTGCTAACCTTATGCCTAACCCTATACATGAAGTCCAAAAAATATAATTTTTGTTTTCATGAATTTTTACAATATAGCCAATTTTGACTTTGCAACTGGCCCATCTAGCGGAAATCGCTCAGCTCTGCCTCCAGGACAAGATTCATCCCAATAAACGTCAACCTTCCAAGTACTCAGGCCCTCCTTCAGCTAAACATAAACTATATATTGTAGTATATATTATACATCATATGTAGCATATGTGGACTAACATCAAACTGTTGCTGTACGGCCCCAGTGCTCAAGCCTTCTTTCAGCTGTAGTATGGAGTCTCTCCAGCAGGATGGGTGGTGGTCTGGCTGGGGCTGGTCCTGGGGAGCCCTCTCTGGGGAGTACTGGTAGTTAGACTCTGTATCTCCATCCTCCAGCTTCTCCTCCTCCACCAGGTCATACATGGCTGGAGGAACAACAGGAAGGACGACAGCATGGTTGAACATTGCACATCCATTGCAGGTGACAGGCACTCAGAAAAACCAAGCAACAACAACAGCAAAACAAAGAAAGGGTGTGGCAAAAAGGCAGCAGCCAAATTAAAAACGTCCCTCCTAAGTGATGACACTGTCAGACTGATGCTTTGCCTTAAAGCTGAGATCCGCATTAGGCGAGACAGTATCAATAGCTGCCCCAGGTGCATTTGATGTGGTTTTGGTTTGATGAGCTTCCAGAAACTTAATTTTAAAAAATCGTAGCACATACTCTTCTGTTCTATCACGCATGCAGTGATGTCCGAGGGAATAAAACAGTGTTTGTTGTTTGAAGTACTGTCTTTGTTGTTGTAATATCACAAACGGACGTGGCAGTTTCACCGCAAAGGATTCCAACTTTAATCAAACCAATGCCTTTAGTATAGTGGATCTGTATTGACCCAATATAGGACAGGCATGCTATGGTCCCTCACTCCCTCTTGTTTCAGGGACAGGCAAGCTATGGTCCCTCACTCCCTCTTGTTTCAGGGACAGGCAAGCTATGGTCCCTCACTCCCTCTTGT
>NW_028158188.1:0-20270 GCF_964263955.1 Coregonus lavaretus | reverse complement strand
TCTCTCTCTCTCTCTCTCTCTCTCTCTCTGTCTCTCTCTGTCTCTGTCTCTCTCTCTCTCTCTCTCTCTCTCTGTCTCTCTCTCTCCCTCTCTCCCTCTCTCTCTCTCTATCGCTCTCTCTCTCTGTCTCTCTGTCTCTTTATCTCTCTCTCTCTCTCTCTCTCTCTATCTATCTCACTCTCTCTCTCTGTCTCTCTCTCTCTCTCTCTCTCTCTTCTCTCTCTCTCTCTCTCTCTCTCTCTCTCTCTCTCTCTCTCTCTCTCTCTCTCTCTCTCTCTCTCTCTCTCTCTCTCTCAGGTGTGTTCCCGATTCAGGTGTGTTCCCGATAATGGAATTAAGGTGGAGGAGGTTCTGCTCGCGGTCAGCGAACAGGTAGGAGCTGAATTTATACATTCCGCTTACAGAATGAACAAAGCTGTGGTTGTGTTTATGAAAAGAGCAAATTTGGTGGGTAGGCTCATTTCTAGTGGAATATTTGTAAGGGGTGTGTTGGTGCCAATTTCTCCTCTTTCTACCCCTTTGACTAGGGTGGTAACTGCAAATTTGCCTCTGTTTCTTACGGATGATCAAATCAGGAAGGAGCTGAGTCATTTTGGTAAGTTTGCTAGTGGTTTTCGCGTACTGTCGGCAGGTTTTCAGGCAGATGCCGTCAAGCATGTTGTTTCGTTCCGGAGGCAAGTGTTCATGTTTCTGAATAACAATGAGCAACAGTTAAATGTGCATTTTAAAGTGAGGCATGGGGAGGGGCTCTACGCAGGGTTTGCCAGCACAGTGCTTTGAGTGTGGGGATTTGGGGCATAAGAGCTTTGCGTGCCCACATAAAGGCCGTCGACAAGGTGAGGGTACAAGCACCAGTGGGGGAAATCGAGGTCAACGTGCAGGAGGCCATGAGATGCAGGCAGCAGAGGCTGGGCCTTAGCATGCTACATATTGTAGTGTAGCTAAGGCTGGGCCTAGTCATGCTGCAGATGGTGGGGTAGATGAGGCTGGTTCTAGTCATGCTATAGATGCTGGTGTAGGTGAGGCTAGGTCTAGTCATGGTATGGATGGTGGTGTAGATGAGGCTGGGTCTAGTCATGCTATAGATGGTGGGGTAGATGAGGCTGGGCTTAGTCAGGTTATGCTGGTGGATGAGGAGAGTATAGTGGGGAAGGGGAAGCGACTAGCTGGGGTGGAGGAGGGTGTCAAGCAGAAGAGGAAAAAGGGGGAGAAGAAAGGAGGTGGGAGGGGAGAGGCTGGTGTGGTGAAAGGCACCAAGGAACCTCTGCCTGGTTCTGGGGGGGGAGGCCCCGACTAGAGAGGAAGGGCAGGTGGTCAGGATGAAAGATGGAGATGAGGAGGAGGAAGGTGAGTCTGAGGAAGAGGATGATGAGGAGGATTTCTTTTCAGACTCCTCCTCAATGGGTCCAGAGCTGACAGCCAGTCAGTCAGAGGGGTTAAAGTATACGGTGAGGGAACTGTCAAGGTTCCTGAATGAGACTAAGGGGAAAAAAGTTCATCTTTAGGCTTTTTTTTTGCGATCCGGGAAAGTTTGTAAGATCAGTACAACATGCTATGAAAAATGACGGGCATGGTGTCCTCTCACCCAGGAAACAGTTTAGGTTGAGGAAGTGGGTCACAACCGTGCGTAAGGGTGTACCTTCAGACACTGTTTAGATGAACGTTTTCTTTCTGGCACTGGGGCTTTTTGAGCTTTGCTATTGGACTCTATAGTACACAAGGACCAGACATATTGTGCACCAGGACGCTCAATCACGGACAACTTGTTGGACATGTTGGACTTGTCGAGAGGTTCTAATGTGAACTTTGGACTGGTCTCTTTAGATCAAGAGAAGGCTTTTGATAGAGTGGACCATGAGTATCTGTTTAATGTGATGTCTGTGTTTGGGTTTGGGGAAAGGTGTTTGGCCTGTGTGAAGATGTTGTATGCTGGGGCATCATGTATGGTTAAGGTGGGAGGGGGGCTCAGTAGGCCAGTCTGGGTGAGGCGGGGCATTAGACAAGGATGCCCTCTATCAGGGCAGTTATATATACTAGCCATTGAGCCTTTTTTTGGGCTTGCTACGCAGAAGACTGCAGGGAGTGTGCTGGACAGGCATGGGTGTGTTGACAGGCATAGCAGTGTCAGTGTATGCAGATGATGTTTCTGTGATGGTCAGGGATGGTGCAGGCACTAGAGACTAGTCTGAAGATGTACTAGGGAGCTTAGTCAGCCAAGGTAAACTGGGGCAAGAGCAAAGCTCTGTTATGTGGGGCATGAGTCATTACCTTGATGTCCAAAAAGCTCAATTTTAGTCTCATCTGACCAGAGTACCTTCTTCCACATGTTTGGGGAGTCTCCCACATGCCTTTTGGGTCAGGAAGAACTGGGAGGGGCTGTCACAGGCAGTGGTGTCGAGACTAGCCAGGTGGAGGTGGCTCATGTAGAGGGAGGGTGCTGATAATCAACAACCTGGTGGCATCTTCCCTGTGGCATAAACTGGCTGTCCTCAACCCCCCCCCGCCGGCCTGCAACGCAAGCTGGTGGATTTTTTCTGGTTGGGCCGTCACTGGCTGAGGGCGGCAGTGTTGTATATGTCCGTAAATGAAGGAAGACAGGGCCTGGTGGAACTGGAGAGCAGGGAGGCTGCATTCCGACTAAATGCGGCGCAGAGACTGCTGGACCATACTGATGTCGGATAGAGGGAACCAGCATGCGCGCTGCTGAGGAGAGCTGGCGGATTGGGGTTGGACCGGCAGCAATTCCTCATGAAGCTGGAGGGGCTGAGTACAGCAGGTCTCTCTGATTTTTACTCTGCGGTGCTGAGGGCCTGGCAGCTACTAAGGCCCACACGAGAAGGAGGTGTGGAGCCTGGGCTGTGGGTGTGGGAGCAGCCTATCTTCCACAACCCAGCCATCCTTTTGAGATCGGTTCAGTCGGCCACCCTGCAGAGGCGACTGATGGCAGCGGGATTACTAAGGCTGGGTGACCTGCGATTGCTGGGGGAGGAGGGGTGGAAAACCCCAGAATTCCTAGCACAACAAACAGGACTATCATCTCTTAGGCTGCTGGAGAGATTCCTGGGGGAAGTTCAGGAGGCACTGTCTGAGCCGGTAAGGAGGGTGTTTGAGCGGCCAAAGGGGAGGGGCCACCAATGTTTCCGCCACTGCAGGTGACGGCAGAGACTGGGGACTGGCAAGGGGGTCTGGAGGACTTGTTAGATATTAACATTCTGAACCTGGGGCAGTTTGAAGGGGTGGGAGGTACAACCTCTGTATTAAGGTAAAGAACCTTAGGAGCCTAACAGGAGTGAAGGCACATCAGTGGCAGTGGGTATGTGGGGCGGAGAATATGGTGGGTTTTAGGTGGAGGGGGCTCTACAAACTCCCAGTGCCAAAGAGGTCAGGGGACCTCCAGTGGAGGGTTCTAGATGGAGCCCTGGCCACTAACAGCTGGTTGACATGGGTTGAACCGGGAGTCGGACAGGGGTGTCCTTTCTGTGTCATGAGTGAAACTGTGATTCACGTGTTTTCTGTGTGCACCAGGTTAATGCCTGTAATAGCTCTGTTGGAATATCTGTGTGAGAGGTTGGGGGTGGAGTTTACTTTCGGGATGTTTATAAAGGGGTACAGGTATTGAAATAAGGAAAAAGCCAAATCTGCAACACCACTAAGCAAGGGGCACCATGAAGACCAAGGAGCTCTCCAAACAGGTCAGGGACAAAGTTGTGGAGAAGTACAGATCAGGGTTGGTCTATAAAAAAATATCTGAAACTTTGAACATCCCACGGAGCACCATTAAATCCATTATTAAAAACTAGAAAGAATATGGCACCACAACAAACCTGCCAAGAGAGGGTCGCCCACCAAATCTCACGGACCAGGCAAGGAGGGCATTAATCAGAGAGGCAACAAAGAGACCAAAGATAACCCTGAAGGAGCTGCAAAGCTCCACAGTGGAGATTGGAGTATCTGTCCATAGGACCACTTTAAGCCGTACACTCCACCGAGCTGGGCTTTACGGAAGATTGGCCAGAAAAAAGCCATTGCTTGAAAAAAATTATAAGCAAACACGTTTGGTGTTCGCCAAAAGGCATGTGGGAGACTCCCCAAACATGTGGAAGAAGGTACTCTGGTCAGATGAGACTAAAATTGAGCTTTTTGGACATCAAGGTAAACGCTATGTCTGGCGCAAACCCAACACCTCTGATCACCCCGAGAACACCATCCCCACAGTGAAGCATGGTGGTGGCAGCATCATGCTGTGGGATTTTTTTCATCAGCAGGGACTGGGAAACTGGTCAGAATTGAAGGAATGATGGATGGTGCAAAATACAGGGAAATTCTTGAGGGAAACCTGTTTCAGTCTTCCAGAGATTTGAGACTGGGACGGAGGTTCACCTTCCAGCAGGACAATGACCCTAAGCATACTGCTAAAGCAACACTCGAGTGGTTTAAGGGGAAACATTTAAACATCTTGGAATGGCCTAGTCAAAGCCCAGACCTCAATCCAATTGAGAATCTGTGGTATGACTTAAAGATTGCTGTACACCAGCGGAACCCATCAACTTGAAGGAGCTGGAGCAGTTTTGCCTTGAAGAATAGGCAAAAATCCCAGTGGCTAGATGTGCCAAGCTTATAGAGACATACCCCAAGAGACTTGCAGCTGTAATTGATGCAAAAGCTGGCTCTACAAAGTATTGCCTTTGGGGGTGGTGATTAGTTATGCATGCTCAAGTTTTCAGTTTTTTGTCTTATTTCTTGTTTGTTTCACAAAAATAATTATTTTGCATCTTCAAAGTGGTAGGCATGTTGTGTAAATCAAATGATACAACCCCCCCCCCCCCCCCCAAAAAAAAAATAAAAATAAATTTTAATTCCAGGTTGTAAGACAACAAAATAGGAAAAATGCCAAGGGGGGTGAATACTTTCGCAAGCCACTATATTTCTCAATGACTTTCTTAGATTTTTGCAATCATTATCAAACCATTTATCATTATCTATTGTTTTTGGTTTGCTCTTATGTTTCTTTAGATTAGCCAAGGATGCTAATTTGTCAAATAATAAAGATTACTGTATGTTCCAAATGGCCAAATTTACACCTTCATTGCTGTAGGAGAATGTTTAGGCTAAAAAGTTGTCCAGGAGAGATTGTATTTTTTGGCTACTAATTGCTTTTTGGTAGATATCTGTACTGTTTGCACTCCATCTATAGGCCTGTTTAGTACCATGTAAGTTATTGGGCCGTAATGCTTCATGGTTGGGTTCTGCTCTTCTCAGATACACTGGGATTTTACTGTGGTCTGAGAGAGGTGTTAGTGCGCTGACTGTGAAGGCTTTGAGAGACTCTGGGTCGAGGTCGGTGATGAAGTAGTCAAGGGATGAGCTGTAGGTGTACCTACCAAAAGAGTCCCCTCTTACCCTACCATTGACTATGTACAGACCCAGTGTTCGACAAAGCTTCAGGAGCTGTACTCTTTGTTTTTCACGCATCTTAGGAGGGCGTGGGTGCGGTCCTCTCCCAGCGGCACGGTAAGCCAGAGAAAATGTATCCCTGTGCCTTTTTTCTCTACAAGCTTACCACCGCAGAGAGGAACTATGGAGTTGGAGACAGAGAACTGTTGGCGGTGGTCTTCGCTCTGGAGGAATGGAGACACTGGCTGGAGGGCGCAGTCCATCCATTCCGGATTCTTACTGACCACCGGAATTTGGAACGCATTTGGGCAGCGAAACGGATGAACTCTCGTCAAGCCAGGTGGGCCAAATTTCTTACTCGCTTTCAATTCATTCTGTCCTCTGCCCAGGATCCCAGAATGTGAAAGCCGACGCACTCTCCAGGATGCACCATACTGGAAAATGGAAGATTCTGGGGGGTCCTATTCTGCCCTCTTCTCATCGTTGCACCTGTCGTTTGGGATGTGGACGAAGACATCCGCCTGGTGGCTCAGGAGGACCCAGCGCCTGCCTACGCCCCTCCGGGGCACGTGTATGTACCCACCAGTGTCCATGACCGCCTGCTGATCTGGGCGCACACCACCCTTACGGCAGGGCACTCTGGTATTACGCGCACCCTGCATTCTCTAGCCCAAAAATACTGGTGGCCCACCTTTGCTTCTGAAGTCTCCCGCTATGTCAACTCCTGTTCTGTATGTGCCCAAACGAAGACACCCCGGAACGCCTCGGTAGGCAAACTAGTTCCTCTCCCAGTGCCTCAGCGACCTTGGTCACACCTGTCCATAGACTTTGTCACCGACCTTCCACGTTCTGACGGCTTCACCACAGTCATGGTGGTCGTAGATCGGTTCTCCAAATCATGCCATTTTTTGCTACTAACTGGTCTTCCTTCTGCTCTCCAGGTCACTGAGGTCCTGTTCCAACAGGTCTTCCGGCATTATGGTCATCCGGAAGACAGGTTTATTCGTTGCCACTATCAGGACTGGCAGGGTGAGTGTGCAAGGTTTTTTCCCTGGGCAGAATATGCCCAGAACTCCCTCATTCACTCCTCCACGGGGCTCACTCCCTTCCAGTCTGTCCTGGGGTACTAGCCGGCCCTGGCCCCTTGGACACCCAGCCAGACTGATGCGCCCGCTGTCAACGAGTGATTCCACAGGGCCAGATAGGTCTGGGATGCCGCCCATGTCCATCTCCAGAGGGCAATTCATCTGCAGAAGGACCAAGCTGACCGCCACCGTAGTGAGGCCCCTGTATTCCAGCCTGGTGATTGTGTCTGGCTGTCCACTAAAAACCTCCCTCTCCGCCTGCCCTGCAAAAAACTGAGCCCCCGGTTTGTGGGGCCGTTTAATATCCTCCGGCGGATAAATTAGGTATCATACCGGCTTCTCCTTCCCCCTCACTACCGTGTCTCACCCACTTTTCATGTGTCTCTCCTCAGGCCGATGGTTCCTGGTCCTCTGGCGGATGCCGTCCCCCGGGGTACGCCTCCTCCGCCCCTGGACATTGACGGGAGTCCGGCGTATGCGGTGAGGGACCTGCTGGACTTCAGGTTCCGTGGGGGACGGCTTCATTACCTGGTGGACTGGGAGGGGTATGGTCCTGAGGAGAGGTGCTGGGTTCCGGCTGGGGACGTTCTGGACCCCAACCTAATCCGGGACTTCCACCGTCGCAGCCCTGACTGGCCCGATCCTCGTCATCGGGGTCGTCCTCCTGGCCGGCGACGTCCTGCGGCTGGAGCCCGCGTCCGTGGGGGGGAGGAACTGTCACATCTCCTCCCGTTCTCCCCTCCGGCTCTCTGACACGCCAGTCTACTGAGCCACCGGTCTGAGCGCACCACCTCGGAATGGAAAGCCAACGCACCCTAATCACCTCCAGCGCACCTGCACCTCATCTCATCACCACCCCTATTTAGCCCTGGATTGTTCTGTATTGTGTGTGTGTGTGATTGTTAAGCGTTGTGTCGTTTACTCTCTCTTTGTTATTCTATTTCTCATTATTTAAGTAAAACTTGACCTTGTTAATTCCTGCGTCTGCGTCCTGCCTCTTCGTATATATCAGTACTCGTCACACATGCAACGTAAAAAGATTTCATAACTGTTTTTTCTTTACCTTCAAAATGAGAAACACTCACAATCCAACAAGATCTATTAATATATGATTTTTCAATTAACGTAAACTCTTATTATGCAAATGTGATTTGTTTATCATTTAAGATAACATTTGCGTCATGCCACTTGGGTGGAGTTATTGTGCTCATCTTACCATGACCCTCGGCCTATCACATGTGAGAATAGTAGATCCTCGGCCTATCACATGTGAGCATAGTAGACTCAGCATTTGTTTAATGTCACTCATTTCGTTGGTGGGGGCTGGGCCAGTTGCTCCTCTCACAGCCTGTGCGTAGCTCTGCCTGCCTGGCTGTGGCTCCTCCAGGTGTGGGTCTGCGGTGGGGGGGAGGGGGGTGGTAGGCCTCGTCTGGGTGGGTCTGAAGCTGGCTGTGGTGGTCTGTGCTGTGCTGGCTGTGGTGGGCATTGAGGTTGGTGGTGCTGTGGCTGGGGGGTCCAGGGTGCTGGTCCGGGGTGTTGTCTCGGTGATCTCGGGGTGGTGGAAATTGCTCTGCTGTTCCTGGGTGGAGAGGTCGGGCTGCGGTTTAACGGTACGACCTTGAGTCTTGGCAAGGATGGGGACTGTCTCCCTGTGCAGGTGAACATGGTCATAGAGACAGTCCAGATCGAGGGTGGGATGGTGGGCCAGGTGTACATTGGGTCGCAGGGCACAGTCCCAGGAGAGGCTGCCGTTTATTCTTTGGATTGTGGCAGGGTGGAAGTCCTTCCTCTGTAGAAGGGTTGACACCACAATCCTTGAGTTGGGGAAGATTGCGGAGGCCTTCTCAATCACTCCCCGTAGTGAAGTCGCCACCCTCTCCTGCTGAGCACGCAGGTCGTTGCTTCCGGTGTGTATGATTATGTGGTTTGGCGACCCAAGCTGGGCCTTATCAAGCAGCTCCATGGCACTCTGCGTTGTTGGGCACCACACCTTTCTCGTTTTGTGTCTATGGAAAAGTTTATTCTCCTGAACAAACTTCCCATTTGAGTCCATCAACAGGACGATCTCAGCCAGTGTTCCTTCTGGACTGGAGGCTGTTCTGTGGGCTGGGGGGAGGCATGCAGCAGGCAGGGCTGGGGAGGCCTGGCTGGTTGAGGTGGGCTCCTCTGCTGTGTGAGGGCAGGTCATAGAGTGGTGATCTAGCTGCTCCTGCAGCCTGTCCTCTGTTCTCTTTCTCTCCTGCAGCTCCTCTCTTAGTGGGGTCAGCTCGTTATTACTGCTCTGCCTGTCTTTTTGGAGAGTCAAAACTTCTTAATTTGAGGAGCAAAGTTATTTTTAAAAATATTCTGATTGAATAGAGTTGTTGTTCATCACTTCTTGTCGTGAATTATTTTTAGATTTGAGTGTTTATCTCATTCTAAAAACAAAAAAACAGAAATAAATCAGGAGCTCACGTTGAGCATCTCTCTCTCTCTCTCTGTCTCTCTCTCTCTCTTTCCATATCTCCCTCTCTCTCTCTCTCTCCGTACATCCATTGGCTAATGTAGTGTTACTCTCATTGCAGTCTCATCCAATCAGTGTGCAACAGCCAGAGAGGATAATCAAGACTAACGAACTGCAGAATATTTTATGGCCAAACATGAGGCTAAACTCCATTCTGTTCCTGCAATAGCTAGACAGACATACTCCACTGCCCTGGCACAAACATTACACACACACACACGCACACACTCAGACACGGACACACACTCATACACACACACACACACGCGCGCACACACGCGCACACACACACACACACACACACACACACACACACACACACACAGAGAACGAAGGTCACCGTGAAAAGATTAGTACAGCCAGTAAATAGTTTAATTAGGCAAGTCGTTAAGGAGCATCTACTAATGACCCCAACACACACACACGCACACAGGCTGTTCTGCTCCTCACTATATATATATACCTGCTTGGTAAACAACAGGTGTAGACTAACAGTGAAATGCTTGCTTATCCTTCCCAACAATGCAGAGAGAAAAATAGAAAAATAAGTTAGAGTTAGTGTTAGTGCAAAAAAAGGTCAATTCAGTCCGGGAAGCAATTTGGTTAACTATTTAGCAGTTTTATGGCTTGGGGTTAGAAGCTGTTCATTGTCCTGTTGGTTCCAGACTTGGTGCATCAGTATCGCTTGCCGTGCGGTAGCAGAGAGAACAGTCTATGACTAGGGTGGCTGGAGTCTTTGACAATTTTTAGGGCCTTCCTCGGACACCGCCTTGTATAGAGGTCCTGGATGGCAGGGAGCTCGGCCCCAGTGATGTACTGGGCCGTACGCACTACCCTCTGTAGCGCCTTGCGGTCGGATGCCAAGTAGTTGCCATACCAAGCGGTGATGCAGTCAGTCAAGATGCTCTCAATGGTGCAGCTGTATAACTTTTTGAGGATCTGAGGGCCCATGACAAATCTTTTCAGCCTCCTGAAAGGGAAGAGGCATTGTTGTGCCTTCTTCATGACTGTGTTGGTGTGTGTGGACCATGTTAATTCCTTAGTGATGTGTACCCAGAGGAACTTGAATTTCTTGACCCGCTCCACTACAGCCCTGTCGATGTGGATGGGGGCGTGCTCGGCCCTCCGTTTCCTGTAGTCCCCTTTGTCTTCCTGACGTTGAGGGATAGGTTGTTATCCTGGCACCACATTGCCAGGTCTCTGACCTCCTCCCTATAGGCTCTCATCGTCGTCGGTGATCAGGCCTACAACCGTCGTGTCGTCAGCAAACTTAGTGATGGTGTTGGAGTCGTGCGTGGCCATGCAGTCGTGGGAGAACAGGGAGTACAGGAGGGGACTAAGCATACACCCCTGAGGGGCCCCTGTGTTGAGGATCAGCGTGGCGGAGGTGATGTTGCCTACCCTCACCACCTGAGGGCGGCCCATCAGGAAGTCCAGGATCCAGTTGTCCAGTCCCAGGGTCCTTAGCGAGTTAGGCTGCTGCTCTGTTCACTATCTACTAGAGAAGGGAGAGGAGTTAGACTAGCTCTCTGTATAGTGGACCCCAACCAAAGTGACTAGTGTGTGTTGGTAATTTTGAATGATTTCATAAAAAAATATTTCAATGATTTAAATGATTTTTCTTTATGAAATCAATATCGTCAATGAAGGCTTATGGTAGACAGTGAAACAGACACTAGTAACACAAACAAATACACTATATATACAAAAGTATGTGGACACCTTTTCAAATTAGTGGATTCGGCTATTTCAGCCACAATCGTTGCTGACAGGTGTATAAAATCGAGCACACAGCTGTGCAATCTCCATAGATTAACATTGGGAGTAGAATGGCCTTACTGAAGAGCTGACTTTCAACGTGACACCGTCATAGGATGCCACCTTTCCAACAATTGATTTTGTCAAATTTCTGCCCTGCTAGAGCTACCCTGGTCAACTGTAAGTGCTGTTATTGTGAAGTGTAAATGTCTCACAGAATGGGACCGGCGAGTGCTGAAGCGCCTTGCACGTAAAAATCATCTGTCCTCGGTTGCAACACTCACTACGGAATTCCAAACTACCTCTGGAAGCAACGTCAGCACAATAACTGTTTGTCGGGAGCTTCATGAAATGTGTTTCCATGGCCAAGCAGCCGCACACAAGTCTAAGATCATCATGCGCAGTGCCAAGCGTAGGCTGGAGTGGTGTAAAGCTTGCTGCCTTTGGACTCTGGAGCAGTGGTAATGCGTTCTCTGGAGTGATGAATCACACTTCACCATCTGGCAGTCCGACAGACCAATCTGGGTTTGGCAGATGCCAGAAGAACGCTACCTAACCAAATGCATCGTTCCAACTGTAAAGTTTGTTAGAGGAGGAATAATGGTCTGGGCTAGGCCCCTTAGTTCCAGTGAAGGGAAATGTTAATGCTACAGCATACATTTGACATTCTAGAACATTCTGTGCTTCCAACTTTGTGGCAACAGTTTGGGGAAGGCCCTTTCCTGTTTCAGCATGACAATGCCCCCGTTCACAAACAAGGTCCATACAGAAATGGTTTGTCGAGATCAGTGTGGAAGAACATGACTGGCCTGCACAGAGCCCTGACCTCAACCCCATCGAACACCTTTGGGATGAATTGGAACCCTGACTGCTAGCCAGGCCTAATTGTCCAACATCAGTGCCCGAACTCACGAATGCTCTTGTGTTTGAATGGAAGCAAGTCCCCACAGCAATGTTCCAACATCTAATGGAAAGCTTTCCCAGAAGAGTGGAGGCTGTTATAGCAGCAAGCAGGGGGCTGGCTCCATATTAATGCCCATGATTTTGGAATGTGTCCACATATTTTTGGTCAGGAAGTTAATGAATTAACTCCTCACGATAAAATACAACAATATAAGCAGTAACAGAGAGAGAGCATGAGTAGAATTCTAATCACCATAAAGATACATTCCAGTCACCATAAAGATATATTCTAATCACCATAAAGAGACATTCCAATCACCATAAAGAGACATTCCAATCACCATTAAGAGACATTCCAATCACCATAAAGAGACATTCCAATCACCATTAAGAGACATTCCAATCACCATAAAGAGACATTCCAATCACCATAAAGAGACATTCCAATCGCCATAAAGATGCATTACAATCACCATAAAGATACATTCCAATCACCATGAAGATATATTCTAATCACCATAAAAAGGCATTCTAATCACCATAAAGAGACATTCTAATCAACAAAAAAGAAACATTGAAATCACCATAAAGAGACATTCCAATCACCATAAAGAGATACATTCCAATCACCATAAAGATACATTCCAATTACCATAAATATACATTCCAATTACCATAAAGATACATTCTAATCACCATAAAGAGACATTCCAATCACCATAAAGAGATACATTCCAATCAACATAAAGATACATTCCAATCACCATAAAGAGATACATTCCAATCACCATAAAGATACATTCCAATCACCATAAAGATACATTCTAATCACCATAAAGATACATTCTATTCATTATAAAGATACATTCAAATCACTGTAAAGAGATACATTCCAATCACCATACAAATGCATTCCAATTACCATAAAGATACATTCCAATCACCATAAAGATACATTCCAATCACCATAAAGAGACATTCCAATCACCATAAAGAGACATTCCAATCGCCATAAAGAGACATTCCAATCGCCATAAAGAGACATTCCAATCACCATAAAGAGACATTCCAATCACCATAAAGAGACATTCCAATCGCCATAAAGAGACATTCCAATCACCATAATTAGACATTCCAATCACCATAAAGAGACATTCCAATCGCCATAAAGAGACATTCCAATCGCCATAAAGAGACATTCCAATTGCCATAAAGAGACATTCCAATCACCATAATTAGACATTCCAATCACCATAAAGATACATTCCAATCGCCATAAAGAGACATTACAATCGCCATAAAGAGACATTCCAATCACCATAATTAGACATTCCAATCACCATAAAGAGACATTCCAATCACCATAAAGAGACATTCCAATCACCATGAAGATAGATTACAATCACCATAAAGATAGATTACAATCACCATAAAGATACATTCAAATCACCAAAAAGAGACATTCCAATCACCATACAGATCCATTCCAATCACCATATAGATACATTCCAATCACCATCAGTGTGGAAGAACATGACTGGCCTGCACAGAGCCCTGACCTCAACCCCATCGAACACCTTTGGGATGAATTGGAACCCTGACTGCTAGCCAGGCCTAATTGTCCAACATCAGTGCCCGAACTCACGAATGCTCTTGTGTTTGAATGGAAGCAAGTCCCCACAGCAATGTTCCAACATCTAATGGAAAGCTTTCCCAGAAGAGTGGAGGCTGTTATAGCAGCAAGCAGGGGGCTGGCTCCATATTAATGCCCATGATTTTGGAATGTGTCCACATATTTTTGGTCAGGTAGTTAATGAATTAACTCCTCACGATAAAATACAACAATATAAGCAGTAACAGAGAGAGAGCATGAGTAGAATTCTAATCACCATAAAGATACATTCCAGTCCCCATAAAGATATATTCTAATCACCATAAAGAGACATTCCAATCACCATAAAGAGACATTCCAATCACCATTAAGAGACATTCCAATCACCATAAAGAGACATTCCAATCACCATAAAGAGACATTCCAATCGCCATAAAGATGCATTACAATCACCATAAAGATACATTCCAATCACCATGAAGATATATTCTAATCACCATAAAAAGGCATTCTAATCACCATAAAGAGACATTCTAATCAACAAAAAAGAAACATTCCAATCACCATAAAGAGACATTCCAATCACCATAAAGCGATACATTCCAATCACCATAAAGATACATTCCAATTACCATAAATATACATTCCAATTACCATAAAGATACATTCTAATCACCATAAAGAGACATTCCAATCACCATAAAGAGATACATTCCAATCAACATAAAGATACATTCCAATCACCATAAAGAGATACATTCCAATCACCATAAAGATACATTCCAATCACCATAAAGATACATTCTAATCACCATAAAGATACATTCTATTCATTATAAAGATACATTCAAATCACTGTAAAGAGATACATTCCAATCACCATACAAATGCATTCCAATTACCATAAAGATACATTCCAATCACCATAAAGATACATTCCAATCACCATAAAGAGACATTCCAATCGCCATAAAGAGACATTCCAATCGCCATAAAGAGACATTCCAATCACCATAAAGAGACATTCCAATCACCATAAAGAGACATTCCAATCACCATAAAGAGACATTCCAATCGCCATAAAGAGACATTCCAATCACCATAATTAGACATTTCAATCACCATAAAGAGACATTCCAATCGCCATAAAGAGACATTCCAATCGCCATAAAGAGACATTCCAATTGCCATAAAGAGACATTCCAATCACCATAATTAGACATTCCAATCACCATAAAGATACATTCCAATCGCAATAAAGAGACATTACAATCGCCATAAAGAGACATTCCAATCACCATAATTAGACATTCCAATCACCATAAAGAGACATTCCAATCACCATAAAGAGACATTCCAATCACCATGAAGATAGATTACAATCACCATAAAGATAGATTACAATCACCATAAAGATACATTCAAATCACCAAAAAGAGACATTCCAATCACCATACAGATCCATTCCAATCACCATATAGATACATTCCAATCACCATCAGTGTGGAAGAACATGACTGGCCTGCACAGAGCCCTGACCTCAACCCCATCGAACACCTTTGGGATGAATTGGAACCCTGACTGCTAGCCAGGCCTAATTGTCCAACATCAGTGCCCGAACTCACGAATGCTCTTGTGTTTGAATGGAAGCAAGTCCCCACAGCAATGTTCCAACATCTAATGGAAAGCTTTCCCAGAAGAGTGGAGGCTGTTATAGCAGCAAGCAGGGGGCTGGCTCCATATTAATGCCCATGATTTTGGAATGTGTCCACATATTTTTGGTCAGGTAGTTAATGAATTAACTCCTCACGATAAAATACAACAATATAAGCAGTAACAGAGAGAGAGCATGAGTAGAATTCTAATCACCATAAAGATACATTCCAGTCACCATAAAGATATATTCTAATCACCATAAAGAGACATTCCAATCACCATAAAGAGACATTCCAATCACCATTAAGAGACATTCCAATTACCATAAAGAGACATTCCAATCACCATAAAGAGACATTCCAATCGCCATAAAGATGCATTACAATCACCATAAAGATACATTCCAATCACCATGAAGATATATTCTAATCACCATAAAAAGGCATTCTAATCACCATAAAGAGACATTCTAATCAACAAAAAAGAAACATTCCAATCACCATAAAGAGACATTCCAATCACCATAAAGAGATACATTCCAATCACCATAAAGATACATTCCAATTACCATAAATATACATTCCAATTACCATAAAGATACATTCTAATCACCATAAAGAGACATTCCAATCACCATAAAGAGATACATTCCAATCAACATAAAGATACATTCCAATCACCATAAAGAGATACATTCCAATCACCATAAAGATACATTCCAATCACCATAAAGATACATTCTAATCACCATAAAGATACATTCTATTCATTATAAAGATACATTCAAATCACTGTAAAGAGATACATTCCAATCACCATACAAATGCATTCCAATTACCATAAAGATACATTCCAATCACCATAAAGATACATTCCAATCACCATAAAGAGACATTCCAATCGCCATAAAGAGACATTCCAATCGCCATAAAGAGACATTCCAATCGCCATAAAGAGACATTCCAATCACCATAAAGAGACATTCCAATCACCATAAAGATACATTCCAATCGCCATAAAGAGACATTCCAATCACCATAATTAGACATTCCAATCACCATAAAGAGACATTCCAATCGCCATAAAGAGACATTCCAATCGCCATAAAGAGACATTCCAATTGCCATAAAGAGACATTCCAATCACCATAATTAGACATTCCAATCACCATAAAGATACATTCCAATCGCCATAAAGAGACATTACAATCGCCATAAAGAGACATTCCAATCACCATGAAGATAGATTACAATCACCATAAAGATAGATTACAATCACCATAAAGATACATTCAAATCACCAAAAAGAGACATTCCAATCACCATACAGATCCATTCCAATCACCATATAGATACATTCCAATCACCATAAAGAGATACATTCCAATCACCATAAAGATATATTCTATTCACCATGAAGAGACATTCCAATCGCCATAAAGAGGCAATCTAATCCCCATAAAGAGACATTCTAATCCACATAAAGAGACATTCTAATCACCAAAAAAAGATACATTCCAATCGCCATAAAGAGACATTCCAATCACCATAAAGAGATACATTCCAATCACCATAAAGATACATTCCAATAACCATAAAGATACATTCCAATTACCATAAATATGCATTCTAATCACCATAAAGATACATTCTAATCATTAAAAAGAGACATTCCAATCACCATAAAGATACATTCCAATCACCGTAAAGATACATTACAATCACCATAAAGATACATTACAGTCACCATAAAGAGACATTCCAATCACCATAAAGAGACATTCCAATCACCATAAAGAGACATTCCAATCGCCATAAAGAGAGATTCCAATCGCCATAAAGAGACATTCCAATCACCATAAAGAGACATTCCAATCACAATAAAGAGATACATTCCAATTACCATAAATACATATTCCAATTGCCATAAAGATACATTCTAATCACCATAAAGAGACATTCTAATCACCATAAAGATACATTCTAATCATTATAAAGAGACATTCCAATCACCATAAAGATACATTCCAATCACTATAAAGAGGCATTCTAATCCCCAGAAAGACAAACATTCCAATCACCATAAAGACACATTCCAATCACCATAAAGATACATTCCAATCACCACAAAGAGACATTCCAATCACCATGAAGATACATTCCAATCACCATAAAGATACATTCCAATCACCATAAAGAGACATTCCAATCACCATGAAGATACATTAAAATCACCATAATGATACATTCCAATCACCATAAAGATACATTCCAATCACCATGAAGATACATTACAATCACAATAAAGATACATTCCAATCACCATAAAGATACATTCCAATCACCATAAAGAGACATTCCAATCACCATAAAGATACATTCCAATCACCATAGAGACATTCCAATCACCATAGAGACATTCTAATCACCATGAAGATACATTCTAATCATTATAAAGAGACATTCCAATCACCATAAAGAGACCTTCCAATCACCATAAAGAGATACATTCAAATTACCATATTGATACAATCTAATCACCATAAAGAGACATTCTAATCACCATAAAGATACATTCTAATCATTGTAAAGACATATTCTAATCAACATCAAGAGATATTCTAATCACCATAAAGAGACATTCCAATCACCATAAAGAGATATTCCAATCATCTCATCACCACCCCTATATAGCCCTGGACTGTTCAGTGTTGTGTTGTGTGTGATTGTTAGTGTCTTGTCGTGTACACTCTCTTTGATGTTCTTTTGCTCAGGGTTAAGTAAACCTTTACATTGTTGATTCCTGCGACTGCGTCCTGCCTCTTCGTATCCTCAGTACTCGTCACATAGAGAGACATTCCAATCACCATATAAAGATACATTCCAATCACCACAAAGAGACATTCCAATCACCATAAAGAGACATTCCAATCACCATAAAGAGAGACATTCCAATCACCATAAAGAGACATTCCAATCGCCATACAAATGCATTCCAATTACCATAAAGATACATTCCAATCACCATATAAAGATACATTCCAATCACCACAAAGAGACATTCCAATCACCATAAAGATACATTCCAATCACCATAAAGAGACATTCCAATCACCATAAAGAGACATTCCAATCACCACAAAAATACATTCCAATCACCATAAAGAGACATTCCAATCACCATAAAGAGACATTCCAATCACCATAAAGAGACATTCCAATCACCATCAAAAAAATTCCAATCACCAAAAAGAGACATTCCAATCGCCATAAAGATACATTTCAATCACCATAAAGATACATTCCAGTCACCATAAAGAGAGACATTCCAATCGCCATGAAGAGACATTCCAATCGCCATAAAGAGACATTCCAATCGCCATAAAGATACATTCCAATCACCATAAAGATACATTCCAGTCACCATAAAGAGAGACATTCCAATCACCATAAAGAGAGACATTCCAATGGCCATAAAGAGACATTCCAATCACCATAAAGAGACGAGACATTCCAGTCACCATAAAAAGAGACATTCTAGTCACCATAAAGAGAGACATTCCAGTCACCATAAAGAGAGACATTCCAGTCACCATAAAGAGAGACATTCCAGTCACCATAAAGAGAGTCATTCCAGTCACCATAAAGAGAGACATTCCAGTCACCATAAAGAGAGACATTCCAGTCACCATAAAGAGAGACATTCCAGTCACCATAAAGAGAGACATACCAGTCACCATAAAGAGAGACATTCCAGTCACTATAAAGAGAGACATTCCAGTCACCATAAAGAGAGACATTCCAGTCACCATAAAGAGAGACATACCAGTCACCATAAAGAGAGACATTCCAGTCACCATAAAGAGAGACATTCCAGTCACCATAAAGAGAGACATTCCAGTCACCATAAAGAGAGACATTCCAGTCACCATAAAGAGAGACATACCAGTCACCATAAAGAGAGACATTCCAGTCACCATAAAGAGAGACATTCCAGTCACCATAAAGAGAGACATTCCAGTCACCATAAAGAGAGACATTCCAGTCACCACAAAGAGAGACATACCAGTCACCATAAAGAGAGACATTCCAGTCACCATAAAGAGAGACATACCAGTCACCATAAAGAGAGACATTCCAGTCACCATAAAGAGAGACATTCCAGTCACCATAAAGAGAGACATTCTGATATGATGATTTATGATACAATATTCATTAATGTGTGGAACTGCATAATGTGGAATTTAAGGTTCACAGGATTGAAGATGTGGAAACAAGACTAACTCAGCCGACCAGATAGCGCCCCAAGTGACAGGGAAAAGCTTGGGGTTCATCTGAGTGAACATTGATGAAGAAGACTGAAGTTATTTTTATTGGGATATATTCATTTGAATATATTATAATTTCCATGTAAAATATAAATTGTCATGAATCAATGTATTTTAGGGGATGATGTCAGGAGTTTAGGAATTCATTTGTATGTTTTGAATTGTTTGATTTAAGAAATTGAATTCTTCTGGCAACAACAAAAAGAAAGAAAATGGGGAATTGATATGATGATTTATGATACAATATTCATTCATGTGCGTAAACTCCTAAGCTGAATGAGTGACAATGAACAGGGACACACCATGTGTTAGTGGTGTTACGGGGAAGGTCAGTGTGCCAAGATAGCTTGGGGGCCACTGGGGCTAGGATGGGTGCGTGATGGAATGGCCTGGCTAGGGTGCCACACGACACCAAAGAGGTAGATGATATGGGGGTGGATGAGTGACAATCAATAATGGTTAGCAACTGGATAAGATAGAAGTAGGTTGGAAGATCAGTATATAAGCTGAGAGATATTCCATGGAAATCATTAACATGACAAGAGGCTAAGCACGTAGTCACTGTTTGTGAATCCATTATTATAACCATAAAATAATGATTGAATCAAATATCCCTCTGTGTAACATACTCTCTTGCATTCTGAACTTCTCCATACCAGAAACTCATCATAGCACATTCCAGTCACCATAAAGAGTGACATTCCAATCACCATAATGAGAGACATTCCAGTCACTATAAAGAGGGACATTCCAGTCACCATAAAGAGAGACCTTCCAGTCACCATAAAGAGAGACCTTCCACTCAGAGCCCATACACAGATGCAGCAGAGGGAGAGAAGGAGGGGGGAAAGAGGGAGAAAGGGAGGGAGGGAGAGAGGGAGGGAGGGGGGGAAAGATATCAAAAGGGAGGGAGGGGGGAGAGAGGGAGGGAGGGGGGGGAGAGAAGGAGGGGGGAGAGGGAGAGAGGGAGGGGGAGGGAGAGAGGTAGGGAGGGAGGGATCCAGAGAGAGGAAGAAGGGGGAGAGAGATAAC
>NW_028158189.1:62500-65000 GCF_964263955.1 Coregonus lavaretus | reverse complement strand
CTTTAGACCAGTGGTTCTCAGCTGGTTCTGCCTCGGAACCCAAATTGAACGCCAGAGGGGATGGCTGCCGTTTTACGGGCTCCTAAACAACTGTGCTATTTTGTTTGTTTTTCCGCATTGTTTGTAACTTATTTTGTACATAATGTTGCTGCTATCGTCTCTTATGACCGAAAAGAGCTTCTGGATATCAGAACAAAGATTATCCTACCAACGGGACATTAAAAACTGTAATATCTTATGTTTCACAGAGTCGTGGCTGACGACACAGACAATATAGAGTTGGCTGGGTTTTCCGTGCATCGGCAGGACAGAACAGCTACGTCTGGTATGACGAGGGGTGGGGGTGGGTGTCTATTTGTCAATAACAGCTGGTGCCCGATTTCTAATATTAAAGAGGTCTCGAGGTATTGTTCGCCTGAGGTAGAGTACCTCATGATAAGCTGTAGACCACACTATCTACCAAGAGAGATTTCATCTATATTATTCGTAGCCATCTGTTTACAACCACAAACCGAAGCTGGCACTAAGACCGCACTCAATGAGCTGTATAAGCCCATAAGCAAACAAGAAAATGCTCATCCAGAAGCGGCGCTCCTAGTGGCCGGGGACTTGAATACAGGGAAACTTAAATCAATTTCACCTAATTTCTACCAGCATGACACAAAAACTCTAGACCACCTTTACTCCACACACAGAGACACACACAAAGCCCTAGCTCTCCATTTGGAAAATCTGACCATAATTCTATCCTTCTGATTCCTGCTTACAAGCAAAAACTAAAGCAGGAAGTACAGTGACTCGCTCATTACGGAAGTGGTCAGATGACGCGGATGCTACGCTACAGGACTGTTTTGCTAGCACAGACTGTAATATGTTCCGGGATTCATCCAATGGCATTGAGGAGTATACCACCTCAGTCACCAGCTTCATCAATAAGTGCTCCGACGATGTCGTCCCAACAGTGACCGTGCGTACATATCCCAACCAGCTGCCATGGATTACAGGTAACATCCACACCGATTTAAAGAGCTGCCGCTTTCAAGGAGCGAGACACTAATCCGGAAGCTTATAAGAAATCCCGCTATGCCCTCAGATGAACCAAGAGTCAATACAGGACTAAGATTGAATCGTACTACACCGGCTCTGACGCTCGTCGGATGTGGCAGGGCTTAAAAACTATTACGGACTACAAAGGGAAACCCAGATGCGAGCTGCCCAGTGACGCAAGCCTACCAGATGAGCTGAATGCCTTTTATGCTTGTTTCGAGGCAAGCAACACTGACGCATGCATGAGAGCACCAGCTCTACCGGACGACTGTGTGATCACGCTTTCTATAGCCAATGTAAGCAAGACCTTTAAACAGGTTAACATTCACAAGGCCGCGGGGCCAGACGGATTACCAGGACGTGTACTCAGAGCATGCGCGGACCAACTGGCAAGTGTCTTCACTGACATTTTCAACCTCTCCTTGACCGAGTATGTAATACCTACATGTTTCAAGCAGACTACCATAATCCCTGTGCCCAAGAAAGCGAAGGTAACCTGCCTAAATGACTACCGCCCCGTGGCACTCACGTCGGTAGCCATGAAGTGCTTTGAAAGGCTGGTCATGACTCACATCAACACCATTATCCCGGAAACCCTAGACCCACTCCAATTCACATACCGCCCCAACATATCCACAGATGACGCAATCTCAATCGCACTCCACACTGCCCTTTCCCACCTGGACAAAAGGAACACCTATGTGAGAATGCTGTTCATTGACTACAGCTTAGCGTTCAACACCATAGTGCCCACAAAGCTCATCACTAAGCTAAGGACCCTGGGACTAAACACCTCCCTCTGCAACTGGATCCTGGACTTCCTGACGGGCCGCCCCCAGGTGGTAAGTGTAGGTAACAACACATCTGCCACGCTGATCCTCAACACTGGGGCCCCTCAGGGGTGCGTGCTTAGTCCCCTCCTGTACTCCCTGTTCACCCAAGACTGCGTGGCCAAGCACGACTCCAACACCATCATTAAGTTTGCTAACGACACATCAGTGGTAGGCCTGATCACCGACAACAATGAGACAACCAATAGGGAGGAGGTCAGATACCTGGCAGTGTGGTGCTAGGACAACAACCTCTCCCTCAATGTGAGCAAGACGAAGTAGCTGATCGTGGACTACAGGTAAAGGAGGGCCAAACAGGCCCTCATTAACATGGACGGGGCTGTAGTGGAGCGGGTCGAGAGTTTCAAGTTCCTTGGTGTCCACATCACCAACAAACTATCATGGTCCAAACACACCAAGACAGTCGTGAAGATGGCACGATAACACCTTTTCCCCCTCAGCAGACTGAAAACATTTGGCATGGGTCCCCAGATCCTCAAAAAGTTATACAGCTGCACCATCGAGAGCATCATGACTGTTGCATCACCGCCTGGTATGGCAACTGCTCAGCATCCGACCGTAAGGCGCTACAGAGGGTAGAGCGTACGGCCCAGTACATCACT
>NW_028158189.1:0-57500 GCF_964263955.1 Coregonus lavaretus | reverse complement strand
TCGGTCCATGTTTTGTATCCACTCCAATTGTTCTTTAGGGATAACCATCCATATAAAAAAGGAGACGTTTCCATTCTTCATCCGTATTCAGGAAGAATCGTCGTCCACAGAATCAAGGGCCATAGTCCAAAGTAGGAAGATATGTATGTACAATGCCACATTCCACAACACACACAGTACACAGCTGATCTTCATCCTGCTCTAGACTCATCATTACAATGACGATGACAATGATGAAACACAAGCTCTGAAACACTATTCTGATCGTTTATTCTTCTGAAACAACCCAATTCCAAAATGTTGTTTTCCAACCACCACTAGCCAGTGTGACAACAAAACCATAGCAAGCACAGCAGTTCCCCTAGCAGCCCCCTTTTACCTCCACCCCTAGTCCCTTTCTCCAGGAGACCCCTCTCCCACCATACCCCAGCCAGCCAGAGCCACCCTAATGTGGGTACAGTCCTAACCTCCCCTGTCCAGTCCACTCACCACTTGGGCCAGAGCCAGGCACAGAGTCTGCAGGATGACCCAGCTCTTCAACACAGCTGAGAGTCCAGACATGATCCCTCTCTCTCTCCTCAGCACTAAATCCTCTCTGCTCTCGCTTTCTCCCTCTCTCCCCTGTCCTCTCCTTCAAGCCGGGGACAGAAACAGTAGGGAATCCAAAGGGGGATGTGCGCAGCCCCGAGAATTCCACCCAGGAAAAGTGGTGTGGAGGAATGGTTGGATGGAGTGAGAGAGAGGTGTAACCCAGCCCTACAGCCTGCCCCAGTGAACATAAGACCCCCTACACAAACAGAGAGACACACACTGAAACATACACACCACACACACACACACACACACACAGAGACACACACACACACACGGAGAGAGACACACCAAGGCACACACATACACCTCACAGCTCATTACCATGGTGGGTGGGGGATGACACTGCTGCACTCATGAATAATGTATACCATTAGGCAGGTTCCCACAAGCTCATTGGACAAACACAGCCGCTGCTCATGAATATGCACAGCCAGGTTCCCACATGCTGATTGGACACAGCTGCTACCTAGCAGAAAGGGAGTTCCTGAGTGACTGAAACTTGAGTGTTATGTCCCAACCTACAGTAACTCTCCCCCCATAAGCAATATCGTAGTAGCTACACCTTGCCTCCTGATAGGCTTGCTTGAATTTCTGCCATATTGCTTACATCTATCCACTTCTTTCAGATCTACAGTGCTTAGGGGATAGGAGCTAGGGGTTGTTTCTGGACAGGGTTAATGCCATTCAATTTGTGTTGTGTGTGTGTGTGTGTGTGTGTGTGTGTGCGTGTGTGTGTGTGTGTGTACGTATGTTCTGCCCTATGGCAGCCTTTCACATAGGAGTGTCACGTCTCTCACTATTTTCTCAGTGAGTTTTCTCTGCGATAGACTGACCGAATGCGCGCATTCGAGCAGATCACTTTGTCAAGTCGGTGACCAACACCTTCCCAAGTGTGTTGCATTATGGGGATTTGTCCGACTTGTGCCTACATGACGACTGCATGAACTTTATAAAAACCATGTGATCAAAGGTTATGAAGTTTGACTGCAGTCGACTGCACATTTCTGCAGTTCCTCTTCACCGATTTCGTGACTGAAATACGAACCAACTCATGTATAAAGGCTAAAGCAACCGACTGCAGACCAAAGTTGAGGAGTGAAGTTGGGGGAGGTGCATCTGCGACAGCTGAAAGTCTGACACTAATGTGGTTTTCCAACAGCAAGGCTCAGAATAACACAAGTTGGACCATTTTATTTCTATACAAATATATTTTGTATTATTTAATTATTTCGAACGCACCCCATATGTTGTAGAGACACTGTCACTTCTTACCTTTAGGAGATGGTATTTCACATGTTTCTTTGATCTCGTCTATACTGCTCTCTCCTTTGATGAAATCCTGCTCTCTGTTGGGCATCTCTAGTTCCTTCAGTTCACATATTATTCCAGAGTTGGTACAGTGGTCTGAAATACATTCCTTTTGTGCAGTAATGCCCAACCCTATCCTGTTGGTGTGTTTTGGAATAACATTTGAGAAAATAATGATATTGAAGGACAATAATATTTTCTTTCTTCTAGAGTAGAAAAGGCATCTCATAATCTTATGCAAACAAGAATAAACATATAACGTTCAATAGTAAAAAGGTCAAAAGTCACAGCTATTGTGGATGAAACCCATTTAAAGACAGAGTAGAGTAAGCATGGCAGAGCAAAGAGCACCCATAATACAAAAATGTCACAAATGTAAAGCTCAGGAATCATTTTGAATATAAATAAATAAAACATCACAGTAAGAAATGTGAATGGTAATGCTTAGCAAATACATTTTTTGATTTCCTGATCAAATGCATATTTTTGGTTGAATTCTAACTTGAGATCCCTGCACTCAAAGTTTAGCTGAGATTTCGATCATCTGTGTATGCATGATGCACAAGTTCATGTTTATCTCCAGTTAGGATCAAACCTACTTGACAGAAAGATAACTATATTGATAAGTCCCCTTGTCCGAGAGATTTACATGGTTATCAAAACGTCACGCCAGGGTAAGCTTACACGAAACACAGCCCTTATGTTAAGTGTTTCTAAAATCCTTTATGGGAAAAATGAATGGTGGAAAACGATTGGAACCATTTCCCTGTTTGACCGCTAGGTTTTATGGGTATTATGACACCTCCACTGTGGGGCTCTATAAGGGATTATAGCTTTCACCTGGATTCACCTGGTCAGTGTATGTCATGAAAAGAGCAGGTGTTCCTAGTGTTTTGTACACTCAGTGTAGATAGATGGAACACCAATTCGCTAGCCTGAATTTTGAATCATTCATGGAGAGACAAGACTGTGCCAGTAGATCATTCGCGGGAGACAATAGACCTTGTTTATAGTTTTGTTTTTGTTTTTTTACCACATTTCTCTCGTTTTTTGTTTTCTCATATGTTCATGCACCAGATTGGAATGCAATGTTTGTTTGCTCAAGTAAGTAACGTTACTGCTTTCCTTCATTTGTGAGTAGTTTTACTTGTGTAACGTTAACGTCAAAGAGGACAATAAAGCAATCTAGCTAGCTACGGTAGCCTGATTAGTTAATGTTACTTGGATAGCTTGCTAACATAAGCTGTCTTGCTAACGTTAGCTAGCTAAAAACATGAACTTGGCCATTGCTAGATACAGTTGAAGTCGGAAGTTTACATACACCTTAGCCAAATACATTTAAACTCAGTTTTTAATCCTAGTAAAACTTCCCTGTTTTAGGTCAGTTAGGATCACCACTTTATTTTAAGAACGTGAAATGTCAGAATAATAGTAGAGAGAATGATTTATTTAAGCTTTTATTTCTTTCATCACATTCCCAGTGGGTCAGAAGTTTACATACACTCAATTTGTTTTTGGTAGCATTGCCCTTAAATTGTTTAACTTGGGTCAAACGTTTCGGGTAGCCTTCCACAAGCTTCCCACAATAAGTTGGGTGAATTTTGGCCCATTCCTCCTGACAGAGCTGGTGTAACTGAGTTAGGTTTGTAGGCCTCCTTGCTTGTACACGCTATTTCAGTTCTGCCCACACATTTTCTATAGGATTGAGGTCAGGGCTTTGTGATGGTCACTCCAATACCTTGACTTTGTTGTTCTTAAACCATTTTGCCACAACTTTGGAAGTATGCTTGGGGTCATTGTCCATTTGGAAGACCCATTTGCGACAAAGCTTTAACTTCCTGAATGATGTCTTGAGATGTTGCTTCAGTATATCCACATAATTTTCCTTCCTCATGATGCCATCTATTTTGTGAAGTGCACCAGTCACTCCTGCAGCAAAGCATCCCCACAGCATGATGCTGCCACCCCCGTTCTTCACGGTTGGGATGGTGTTCTTCGGCTTGCAAGCAGCCCCCTTTTTCCTCCAAACATAACGATGGTCATTATGGGCAAACAGTTCTATTTTTGTTTCATCTGACCAGAGGACATTTCTCCAAAAAAGTAAGATCTTTGTCCCCATGTGCAGTTGCAAACCATAGTCTGGCTTTTTTATTGCGGTTTTGGAGCAGTGGCTTCTTCCTTGCTGAGTGGCCTTTCAGGTTATGTCGATATAGGACTCGTTTACTGTGGATATAGATACTTTTGTACCTGTTTCCTCCAGCATCTTCACTAGGTCCTTTGCTGTTGTTCTGGGATTGATTTGCACTTTTCGCACCAAAGTACGTTAATCTCTAGGAGACAGAACGCGTCTCCTTCCTGAGCGGAATGACGGCTGCATGGTCCCATGGTGTATATACTTGCGTACTATTGTTTGTACAGATGAACGTGGTACCTTCAGGTGTTTGGAAATTGCTCCCAAGGATGAACCAGGTCTACAATAATTTTTCTGAGGTCTTGGCTGATTTCTTTTGATTTTCCCATGATGTCAAGAAAAGAGGCACTGAGTTTTCTCATCAATCTACACACAATACCCCATAATGACAAAGCAAAAGAAATGTTTGCAAATGTATGAAAAATACAAAACAGAAATACCTTACTTACATAAGTATTCAGACCCTTTGCTATGAGACTCGAAATTGAGCTCAGGTGCATCCTGTTTCCATTGATCATCCTTGAGATGTTTCTACAACTTGATTGGAGTCCACCTGTAGTCAATTAAATTGATTGGACATGATTTGGAAAGGCACACATCTGTCTATATAAGGCCCCACAGCTGACAGTGCATGTCAGAGCAAAAACCAAGCCATGAGGTCGAAGGAATTGTCCGTAGAGCTCCGAGACAGGATTGTGTCGAGGCACAGATCTGGGGAAGTGTACCAAAAAATGTCTGCAGCATTGAAGGTCCCCAAGAACGCAGTGGCCTCCATCATTCTTAAATGGATGAAGTTTGGAACCACCAAGAGTCTTCCTAGAGTTGGCCACCCGGCCAAACTGAGCAATCGGGGGAGAAGGGCCTTGGTCAGGGAGGTGATGGTCACATCTCTGTAGAGATGGGAGAACCTTCCAGAAGGACAACCATCTCTGCAGCACTCCACCAATCAGGCCTTTAAGGTAGAGTGGCCAGACAGATGCCACTCCACAGTAAAAAGCACATGACAGCCCGCTTGGAGCTTGGTAAAAGGCACCTAAAGGACTTTCAGATCATGAGAAACAAGATTCTCTGGTCTGATGAAACCAAGATTGAGCTCTTTGGCCTGAATGCAAAGCGTCAAGTCTGGAGGAAACCTGGCACCATCCCTACGGTGAAGCATGGTGCTGGCAGCGTCTTGCTGTGGGCAGTGGTGGAAAAAGTACCCAATTGTCATACTTGAGTAAAGGTAAAGATACTTTAATAGAAAATGACTCAAGTAAAAGTGAAAGTCACCCATTAAAATACTACTTGAGTAAAAGTCTTAAGGTATTTGGTTTTAAATATACTTAAGTATCAAAAGTAAAAGTAAAAGTATAAATCTTTTTTTTTATTATTGGGGGGGGGGGGGGGGGGGGTAGCTAGTGACACACTCCAACACTCAGAAATTGTTTAGTGAATCCACCAGATGAGGTAGTAGGGATGACCAGGGATGAGCCTCCCGAGTGGCGCAGTGGTCTAAGGCACTGCATCACAGTGCTAGCTGTGCCACTAGAGATCCTGGTTCGAATTATTTATTGTTGGACAAATCAGCTCCAAGTGATTTTAATTTAGGAAATCTGTACAATGTATTCCCACACATAATAAAGAGACATATGTGATTGTATACAATTAATAATAGTTGATTGGATTTATATAGCACTTTTCTACCAACTGAGATACTCAAAGCGCTTTACATAGTAGGGGGAATCTCACCTCATCCACCATTATGGTGCTCGCTTCGAGGCAAGCAACACTGAAGCATGCATGAGAGCACCAGCTGTTCCGGATGACTATGTGATCACGCTCTCCGTAGCCGATGTGAGTAAGACTTTTAAGCAGGTCAACATTCACAAGGCCGCAGGGCCAGACGGATTACCAGGACGTGTACTCCGAGCATGTGCTGACCAACTGGCAAGTGTCTTCACTGACATTTTCAACATGTCCCTGACTGAGTCTGTAATACCAACATGTTTCAAGCAGACCACCATAGTCCCCGTGCCCAAGGACTCTAAGATAACCTGCCTAAATGACTACCGACCCGTAGCACTGACGTCTGTAGCCATGAAGTGCTTTGAAAGGCTGGTCATGGCTCACATCAACAGCATTATCACAGAAACCCTAGACCCACTCCAATTTGCATACCGCCCCAACAGATCCACAGATGATGCAATCTCTATTGCACTCCACACTGCCCTTTCCCACCTGGACAAGAGGAACACCTACGTGAGAATGCTATTCATTGACTACAGCTCAGCATTCAACACCATAGTGCCCTCTAAGCTCATCACTAAGCTAAGGATCCTTGGACTAAACACCTCCCTCTGCAACTGGATCCTGGACTTCCTGACGGGCCGCCCCCAGGTGGTAAGGGTAGGTAACAACACATCTGCCACACTGATCCTCAACACGGGGGCCCCTCAGGGGTGCGTGCTCAGTCCCCTCCTGTACTCTCTGTTCACCCATGACTGCATGGCCAGGCACGACTCCAACACCATCATTAAGTTTGCCGACGACACAACAGTGGTAGGCCTGATCACCGACAACGATGAGACAGCCTATAGGGAGGAGGTCAGAGACCTGGCCGTGTGGTGCCAGGACAACAACCTCTCCCTCAACGTGACCAAGACAAAGGAGATGATTGTGGACTACAGGAAAAAAAAGAGGACTGAGCACGCCCCCATTCTCATCGACGGGGCTGTAGTGGAACAGGTTGAGAGCTTCAAGTTCCTTGGTGTCCACATCACCAACGAACTATCATGGTCCAAACACACCAAGACAGTCGTGAAGAGGGCACGACAAAGCCTATTCCCCCTCAGGAGACTGAAAAGATTTGGCATGGGTCCTCAGATCCTCAAAAAATTCTACAGCTGCACCATCGAGAGCATCCTGACTGGTTGCATCACCGCCTGGTATGGCAACTGCTTGGCCTCCGACCGCAAAGCACTACAGAGGGTAGTGCGTACGGCCCAGTACATCACTGGGGCCAAGCTTCCTGCCATCCAGGACCTCTATACCAGGCGGTGTCAGAGGAAGGCCCTCAAAATTGTCAAAGACTCCAGCCACCCTAGTCATTGACTTTTCTCTCTGCTACCGCACGGCAAGCGGTACCGGAGTGCCAAGTCTAGGTCCAAAAGACTTCTCAACAGCTTCTACCCCCAAGCCATAAGACTCCTGAACAGCTAATCATGGCTACCCGGACTTTTTGCACTGCCCCCCCACCCCATCCTTTTTACGCTGCTGCTACTCTGTTAATTATTTATGCATAGTCACTTTAACTCTACCCACATGTACATATTACCTCAACTACCTCAACTAGCCGGTGCCCCCGCACATTGACTCTGCAACGGTACCCCCCTGTATATATAGCCTCCCTACTGTTACTTTATTTTACTTCTGCTCTTTATTTTCTCAACACTTTTTTTGTTGTTGTTTTATTTTTACTTTTTTTGTTAAAAATAAATGCACTGTTGGTTAAGGGCTGTAAGTAAGCATTTCACTGTAATGTCTGCACCTGTTGTATTCAGCGCATGTGACCAATACAATTTTATTTTATTTTATTTGATCAATGTGTAGCACCCACCTCAGTGATGCACGGCGACCATTTTTGTGCCAGAACTCTCACCACACATCAGCTATCAGGTGGAGAGGTGAGGAGTGATGTATGACCATTAGGAATGAGGGGGATGATTAGGTGGCAATGATGGAATGTGGCCAGGTTGAGAATTTAGCCATGACACCGGGGTGAACATCCCTACTCTTACAATAAGCGCCATGGGATTTTGAATGACCACAGAGTGTCAGGACACCCGTTTTAACGTCCCATCCTACGGCACCCTACGCAGGACAATGTTCCCAAATGTAATCAAGGTTTGAAATGATTATGGTTTAGTCAAATATTATATCTGTTTAGGCTTCTTGCGGTCAATTTACAGTCTAAAAATATTTTTGTTTTATAATGTTCTGGCCCACCGACCATCCGCTCAAGAAAGAATTGGCCCGAGGCTGAATCTAGTTGATTATCCCTGGTGTAGGCTATATAGAAATAATTGTGCTCAAATTGAAAAATCATTCAACTATATAATTAGGATTTTGATCGTACCTAATCGTGCTGTAGATTACATTTCACATTCCAGTTCAAACTTGTAAACAAGGCTGCATGGGATTTCTCTTCATGTGACCAATCGCAATGTCCGCTTTAGGATGCCAGGAGAAGCTTGCGGGTTTGACAGCTCCGCCTCCGACACCGCCAAAATAACCGCTGTGCGGATGTTGGCTGTAGCGGATCTGATTGGATAGAGCCCTAAGTTATTTTTTTTTATTTTTTTTTTATTTCACCTTTATTTAACCAAGTAAACCAGTTGAGAACAAGTTCTCATTTACAACTGCGACCTGGCCAAGATAAAGCAAAGCAGTGCGATAAAAACAACAACACAGAGTTACATATGGGGTAAAACAAAACAAAGTCAAAAATACAACAGAAATACATATACTATACAGTGTGCAAATTTAGCAAGTTATGGAGGTAAGGCAATAAAATAGGCTATAGTGCAAAATAATTACAATTAGTATTAACACTGGAATGATAGATGTGCAAGAGATGATGTGCAAATAGAGATACTGGGGTACAAATGAGCAAAATAAATAACAATATAGGGATGAGGTAGTTGGGCGGGCTAATTTCAGATGGGCTGTGTACAGGTGCAGTGATCGGTAAGGTGCTCTGACAACTGATGCTTAAAGTTAGTGAGGGAGATAAGTGTCTCCAGCTTCAGAGATGCTGCAATTTGTTCCAGTCATTGGCAGCAGAGAACTGGAAGGAATTGCGGCCAAAGGAGGTGTTGGCTTTGGGGATGACCAGTGAGATATACCCGCTGGAGCGCAGACTACGGGTGGGTGTTGCTATGGTGACCAATGAGCTAAGATAAGGCGGGGATTTGCCTAGCAGTGATTTATAGATGGCCTGGAGCCAGTGGGTTTGGCGACGAATATGTAGTGAGGACCAGCCAACAAGAGCGTACAGGTCACAGTGGTGGGTATTATATGGGGCTTTGGAGACAAAACGGATGGCACTGTGATAGACAACATCCAATTTGCTGAGTAGAGTGTTGGAGGCTATTTTGTAAATGACATCGCCGAAGTCAAGGATCGGTAGGATAGTCAGTTTTACGAGGGCATGTTTGGCAGCATGAGTGAAGGAGGCTTTGTTGCGAAATAGGAAACCGATTCTAGATTTAACTTTGGATTGGAGATTCTTAATGTGAGTCTGGAAGGAGAGTTTACAGTCTAACCAGACACCTAGATATTTGTAGTTGTCCACATACTCTAGGTCAGACCCGTAGGGTGGGCGGGTGCAAGCAGCGTTCGGTTGAAGAGCATGCATTTAGTTTTACTAGTGTTTAAGAGCAGTTGGAGGCTACTGAAGGAGTGTTGTATGGAATTGAAGCTCGTTTGGAGGTTTGTTAACACAGTGTCCAATGAAGGGCCAGATGTATACAAAATGGTGTCGTCTGCGTAGAGGTGGATCTGAGAGTCACCAGCAGCAAGAGCGACGTCATTGATATACACAGAGAAAAGAGTCGGCCCAAGAATTGAACCCTGTGGCACCCCCATAGAGACTGCCATAGGTCCAGACAACAGGCCCTCCGATTTGACACATTGAACTCTATCTGAGAAGTAGTTGGTGAACCAGGCGAGGCAGTCATTTGAGAAACCAAGGCTATTTAGTCTGCCAATAAGAATGCGGTGGTTGACAGAGTCGAAAGCCTTGGCCAGGTCAATGAAAACGGCTGCACAGTACTGTCTATTATCGATCGCGGTTATAATATCGTTTAGGACCTTGAGCGTGGCTGAAGTGCACCCATGACCAGCTCGGAAACCGGATTGCATAGCGGAGAAGGTACGGTGGGATTCGAAATGGTCGGTGATCTGTTTGTTGACTTGGCTTTCAAAAACTTTTGAAAGGCAGGGCAGGATGGATATGTAACAGTTTGGATCTAGAGTGTCACCCCCTTTGAAGAGGGGGATGACCGCGGCAGCTTTCCAATCTCTGGGGATCTCAGACGTTACGAAAGAGAGGTTGAACAGGCTAGTAATAGGGGTTGCGACAATTTCGGCGGCTAGTTTTAGAAAGAAAGGGTCCAGATTGTCTAGCCCAGATGATTTGTAGGGGTCCAGATTTTGCAGCTCTTTTAGAACATCAGCTGTCTGGATTTGTGTGAAGGAGAAGCGGGGGGGGCATGGGCAAGTTGCAGCGGAGGGTGCAGAGCTGGTGGCCGGGGTAGTGGTAGCCAGGTGGAAAGCATGGCCAGCCGTAGCAAAATGCTTGTTGAAATTCTCGATTATTGTAGATTTATCGGTGGTGATAGTGTTTCCTAGCCTCAGTGCAGTGGGCAGCTGGGAGGAAGTGCTCTTATTTTCCATGGACTTTACAGTGTCCCAAAACTTTTTGGAGTTAGTGCTACAGGATGCAAATTTCTGTTTGAAAAAGTTAGCCTTTGCTTTCCTAACTGCTTGTGTATATTGGTTCCTAACTTCCCTGAAAAGTTGCATATCGCGGGGGCTATTTGATGCTAATGCAGTACGCCACAGGATGTTTTTGTGCTGGTCAAGGGCAGTCAAGTCTGAGGAGAACCAGGGGCTATATCTGTTCTTAGTTCTGTATTTTTTGAATGGGGCATGTCTATTTAAGATTGAGAGGAAATTACTTTTAAAGAACAACCAGGCATCCTCTACTGACGGAATGAGATCTATATCCATCCAGGATACCTGGGCCAGGTCAATTAGGAAGGCCTGCTCGCTGAAGTGTTTTTGGGAGCGTTTGACAGTGATGAGGGGTGGTCGTTTGACCGCGGACCCGTTACGGACGCAGGCAATAAGGCAGTGATCGCTGAGATCCTGGTTGAAGACAGCGGAGGTGTATTTAGAGGGTAAGTTAGTCAGGATGATATCTATGAGGGTACCCATGTTTACGGATTTAGGGTTGTACCTGGTAGGTTCGTTGATAATTTGTGTGAGATTGAGGGCATCTAGTTTAGATTGTAGGATGGCCGGGGTGTTAAGCATATCCCAATTTAGGTCACCAAGCAGTACGAACTCTGAGGATAGATGGGGGGCAATCAATTCACATATGGTGTCCAGGGCACAGCTGGGGGCTGAGGGGGGTCTGTAGCAAGCGGCAACAGTGAGAGATTTATTTCTGGAAAGGTGGATTTTTAGAAGTAGAAGCTCAAACTGTTTGGGCACAGACCTGGATAGTATGATGGAGCTCTGCAGGCTATCTCTACAGTAGATTGCAACTCCACCCCCTTTGGCAGTTCTATCTAGACGGAAAATGTTATAGTTGGGGTTGGAAATTTCAGAATTTTTGGTGGCCTTCCTAAGCCAGGATTCAGACACTGCTAGAACATCAGGGTTGGCGGAGTGTGCTAACGCAGTGAATAACTCAAACTTAGGAAGGAGGCTTCTGATATTTATGTGCAGAAAACCAAGACTTTTACGGTTACAGAAGTCAACAAATGATAGCTCCTGGGGAGTAGGAGTGATACTGGGGGCTGCAGGGCCTGGGTTAGCCTCTACATCACCAGAGGAACAGAGGAGGACTAGAATAAGGATACGACTAAAGGCTTTAAGAACTGGTCTTCTAGTGCTTTGGGTACATAGAATAAAGGGGGCAGTTCTCCGGGCGTTGTAGAAAAGATTCAGGGCATTATGTACAGAAAAGGATATGGAAGGATATGAGTACAGTTCAGGTAACCCTAAGCGTTGGGTAACAATGAAAGAGATAGCGTCATTGGAGGCATTGATTGAGCCGGTCTCGGCGTGTATGGGGGGAGGAACAAAGGAACTATATGAGGCAGTTTGAGAGGGACTAGGGGTTCTACATTGAAATGGTATAATAAGAACTAACCCAAACAGCAATAGGCAAGGCATAATTGACATGGGAGAGAGGCATAAAGCAGTCACAGGTGTTATTAGAGAGAGCGAAGACACAACTGGAAATAGCGATAACGTTTGGGCTAAGACTAAACAGAATAAACAGGACAGGGTACCGTGTAAAGGAACAGTCCAGCAGGCATCAGCTGTGCAGCTGAGTGATCATAAGGTCCAGTGAACAGCAATATGTGAGTCCGAGAGCAGTTCAAATTGGTGCTTCAGCACAGCTAGCAGGGAGCACAGTTGTAGTTTGCGTGTGCTAGCGGGCCGGGGCTGGCAGATGGATCTTCGTGGTCGTCGCAACGGGAAGCCTGTTGAAACCACATCAGACTATTTCGTCGGCAAACCAGTCGTGTTGGATCGGCGGGGCTCAGTGTCAACACTAGGAGGTCCCGTCCGGTTGACAGAGAGGTAGATAGCCGGGAGATGGGCCTGAGGCTAGCTCAAGGCTAACTGGTGCTTGCTATAGGGCAATGGTAATGGTAATCAGCCAACAACAGGTTGCAGCTAGCTAGCTGGTTGTGATGATCCGGTGCTAGGGTCCAGTGATTCCGGCAGAAAGTCCAATAAGCTCTGGGTCGATAGCACGCTGGGTCGATAGCACGCTGTGCAGACTGGCCGACGAATTGTCCAGGCTAGAGCTAGAGCTGGCTGGTGGATAGTGTAGGCCACGGACAGTGGTGATGACGCCCCTACGGTGACTAATAACAGGTAGCCACTATTTTCAGCTTACGGTTCTTGATGAAAGTTATAAAGAAATAATAGAATCCTTTCCATGTTGGGTGAGGCGGGTTGCAGGGAAGTATATTTAGTTAAAGAATGAAAGTAAAAAAATTTAGAAATATATACAAAATAGACAAAAAACAAGAAACGGGATATTTACACAGGACGAAATATAAAAGCGACCGCACTGCTACGCCATCTTGTCAGTAAAGAATGGCAGGTGTGTGTAAGAGAAGTGTGCATATATAGGAAGGCAATGTATATGTTTGTGTAAGGTGCGTGTACAGTATAATAAGCTGTGTGCATACAAACAGCCGTCGTGTGTGTGTATCCCTACGAAGTGGCATCCTTTCAATAGGCAATCAGACGGAGCTACAGGTCTGGGAGAGGCAGGATAGACTGTCAGACAGAGCTACAGGTCTGGGAGAGGCAGGATAGACTGTCAGACAGAGCTACAGGTCTGGGAGAGGCAGGATAGACTGTCAGACAGAGCTACAGGTCTGGGAGAGGCAGGATAGACTGTCAGACGGAGCTACAGGTCTGGGAGAGGCAGGATAGACTGTCTGGGAGAGGCAGGATAGGTGCAAGGGGCTGCCTTAATCAACAGCCACGTCATTGGCGCCCGGGAGCAGTTGTTATGGGGGTTAAGGGCAGAGCGGCAGATTTTTGCACCTTGCAGGCTCAGGGATTTGAACAAGCAACCTTTCGGTTAGTTTCCCAACGCTCTAACGGCTAGGCTACCTGCTGTCACACAGACCTTAAGACCCCAGTTAACGCCCACCTCAGGTATGAAAATCACCGGTACATTTAATACAGAATAAATATAGTCTTTCTATTTAGTTATATTCCATAATATAACCATACTCGCTCTCACAAATATCCAGAGAACTACATAGTTTTCACAAAATGTTTTGTTTGGGTTTCGACAGCAGCCTAGGCAACATAAACAGAGAGAATAGGAAACAACTACAATGTATTCTGTTGTTGGTTTGTTTTCAGGAGCACAAACTTCCCTGAACTCCAAAAACCGAATTAATAGATACTCGTTACTCATGTTGAACTGTTTTTATATAGGCACCAGACAGCAGCTCACCTGTTTTAATATTTTAGATTAAAGTATTTCTGATTCTTGGTTAAATTACCCCACCTTTTCTAAGTCAAACTTGTTGTGTTTGTGTTGTGTTTGTCAGAAACTTGACACATTGCATATTCCGTGCCTTCTCGTAGCTACGTCGCAAGATAAGTCATCGGGTTTTGACAAGTCAAACAACTTTCTCAAATTTCACGAGGATCCCTCTTTAGTAAGCTATGGATCACCATGCTGGCGCGCGTTGATTGCACCATATATTGGAAGCGATGCCAGTTGTGCGAGTCACATCCCTTTCCTATGGTACGCCTATTCAACCTATTGAATAACTTGAACAGTTGTAGAAAGAATTGACTCAAAGAAGATTGTGAAAAATAATGGGAAAATGACTAGAAATCAGCAGCTGTTAGTCTTTATAACCAGATGTTAATTTGGTTGTGTGTGTATGCATGACTGTGTGTGTGTGCGTGGGTTTGTATGTGTGTGTGTGTGTGTGTGTGTGTGTGTGTGTGTGCGTGTGTGTGTGTGCGTGCGTGTGTGTGTGTGTATGTGTGTGTATGTGTGTGTGCTACATAAGCCTCAGTTATGGAAGTAGAAGGAGAACGAGTGTCGCCTGCCAGCGACATAGTTGTCATGGAGATCGGCGGCCACACCCCTCAGGTTACTGGAGAACGAGTCCTGGAGTTCCAACAGAATCGATTGGGATCCGAACAACCCTCCACCCCCATCGCTCTTTTGCCCCCCCCCGCCTGTACCCCTCCTGGTTCCCCTCCAGGGAGGTGGAGGAAGGATGGATGAACGAAAAGCTCCTCTGGATCCCTCCTTCTCTGCCCAGCAGTGCGGAGGCTATCCTGGGGCACACTTCTCTAAAACTCTCCAAGACTTCCATACCCTCCAGGGGCTCTCGTTGGGGTGCTTGCCCCAGGTTGAGTGACCTTGACCTAGGTATGTTGGTGTGTCTGTATGGGGTATGGCTCTGGGGGGTTGGTGGTCCTGTTGAGTTGGAGTCAGATCTCTGGCATTGACAGTATTCACAGAAGAACCGGACACGCTGCTCCCCTGGCCCTCTGTGTCCCGATTCCCTGTCCTCTCCTTCCAGATAATCTTGTGGGACCCGGTGAGGTTTAGCAAACTGGTGAACTCCTCACTGTATACGTGGTGACCATGATTATTACGGTTCCAGGACTGCTCCCTCTTTGTGGGTTGGGACATGAAATTCACACTTAAACACACAGTTAGGAACCATCTTTAAAAAATTGTCATGAAACTATTTCTGATCACGTCTGATCATATATGAATGGTAGAGAGTTAAACAAAGTGAAAGTGGTATATTGTAACTGTAGAAGGGAGTGAAGGTAGTATATCGTAACTAGAATGGAGTGAAGGTGATATATAGTAACTAGAATGGAGTGAAGATGGTATATCGTAACTAGAATGGAGTGAACATGGTATATAGTAACTAGAATGGAGTGAAGGTGGTATATCGTAACTAGAATGGAGTGACGGTGGTATATCGTAACTAGAATGGAGTGAAGGTGATATATAGTAACTAGAATGGAGTGAAGGTGGTATATCGTATCTAGAATGGAGTGAAGATGGTATATAGTAACTAGAATGGAGTGAAGGAGGTATATCGTAACTAGAATGGAGTGAAGGTGATATATAGTAACTAGAATGGAGTGAAGATGGTATATAGTAACTAGAATGGAGTGAAGGTGGTATATCGTAACTAGAATGGAGTGAAGGTGATATATAGTAACTAGAATGGAGTGAAGGTGGTATATCGTAACTAGAATGGAGTGAAGGTGGTATATAGTAACTAGAATGGAGTGAAGGTGGTATATCGTAACTAGAATGGAGTGAAGGTGGTATATGGTAACTAGAATGGAGTGAAGGTGGTATATAGTAACTAGAATGGAGTGAAGGTGGTATATAGTAACTAGAATGGAGGAAGGTGGTATATAGTAACTAGAATGGATTGAAGGTGGTATATCGTAACTAGAATGGAGTGAAGGTGATATATAGTAACTAAAATGGAGTGAAGGTGGTATATAGTAACTAGAATGGAGTGAAGGTGGTATATCGTAACTAGAATGGAGTGAAGGTGATATATAGTAACTAGAATGGAGTGAAGGTGGTATATAGTAACTAGAATGGAGTGAAGGTAGTATATCGTAACTAGAATGGAGTGAAGGTGATATATAGTAACTAGAATGGAGTGAAGGTGGTATATAGTAACTAGAATGGAGTGAAGGTGGTATATCGTAACTAGAATGGAGTGAAGGTGGTATATAGTAACTAGAATGGAGTGAAGGTGGTATATAGTAACTAGAATGGAGTGAAGGTGATAAATAGTAACTAGAATGGAGTGAAGCTGGTATATAGTAACTAGAATGGAGTGAAGGTGGTATATCGTAACTAGAATGGAGTGAAGGTGGTATATCGTAACTAGAATGGAGTGGTGGTATATAGTAACTAGAATGGAGTGAAGGTGGTATATAGTAACTAGAATGGAGTGAAGGTGATATATAGTAACTAGAATGGAGTGAAGGTGATATATAGTAACTAGAATGGAGTGAAGATGGTATATTGTAACTAGAATGGAGTGAAGGTGGTATATAGTAACTAGAATGGAGTGAAGATGATATATAGTAACTAGAATGGAGTGAAGGTGGTATATCGTAACTAGAATGGAGTGAAGGTGGTATATCGTAACTAGAATGGAGTGAAAGTGGTATATCGTAACTAGAATGGAGTGAAGGTGGTATATCGTAACTAGAATGGAGTGAAGGTGATATATAGTAACTAGAATGGAGTGAAGGTAGTATATCGTATCTAGAATGGAGTGAAGGTGATATATAGTAACTAGAATGGAGTGAAGGTAGTATATAGTAATTAGAATGGAGTGAAGGTGGTATATCGTAACTAGAATGGAGTGAAGGTGGTATATAGTAACTAGAATGGAGTGAAGGTGGTATATAGTAACTAGAATGGAGTGAAGATGTATATAGTAACTAGAATGGAGTGAAGCTGTTATAAAGTAACTAGAATGGAGTGAAGGTGGTATAGAGTAACTAGAATGGAGTGAAGGTAGTATATCGTAACTAGAATGGAGTGGTGGTATATAGTAACTAGAATGGAGTGAAGGTGGTATATAGTAACTAGAATGGAGTGAATGTGATATATAGTAACTAGAATGGAGTGAAGGTGATATATAGTAACTAGAATGGAGTGAAGGTGGTATATCGTAACTAGAATGGAGTGAATGTGGTATATAGTAACTAGAATGGAGTGAAGGTGATATATAGTAACTAGAATGGAGTGAAGGTGGTATATCGTAACTAGAATGGAGTGAAGGTGGTATATCGTAACTAGAATGGAGTGAAAGTGGTATATCGTAACTAGAATGGAGTGAAGGTGATATATAGTAACTAGAATGGAGTGAAGGTTGTATATAGTAACTAGAATGGAGTGAAGTTGGTATATCGTAACTAGAATGGAGTGAAGGTGATATATATAGTAACTAGAATAGAGTGAAGGTGGTATATAGTAACTAGAATGGAGTGAAGGTAGTATATCATAACTAGAATGGAGTGAAGGTGATATATAGTAACTAGAATGGAGTGAAGGTGGTATATAGTAACTAGAATGGAGTGAAGGTGGTATATCGTAACTAGAATGGAGTGAAGGTGTATATAGTAACTAGAATGGAGTGAAGTTGGTATATAGTAACTAGAATGGAGTGAAGTTGGTATATAGTAACTAGAATGGAGTGAAGCTGGTATATAGTAACTAGAATGGAGTGAAGGTGGTATATAGTAACTAGAATAGAGTGAAGGTGGTATATCGTAACTAGAATGGAGTGGTGGTATATAGTAACTAGAATGGAGTGAAGGTGGCATATAGTAACTAGAATGGAGTGAAGGTGATATATAGTAACTAGAATGGAGTGAAGGTGATATATAGTAACTAAAATGGAGTGAAGGTGATATATAGTAACTAGAATGGAGTGAAGGTCGTATATCGTAACTAGAATGGAGTGAAGGTGGTATATAGTAACTAGAATGGAATGAAGGTGGTATATCGTAACTAGAATGGAGTGAAAGTGGTATATCGTAACTAGAATGGAGTGAAGGTGGTATATCGTAACTAGAATGGAGTGAAAGTGGTATATCGTAACTAGAATGGAGTGAAGGTGATATATAGTAACTAGAATGGAGTGAAGGTGGTATATCGTAACTAGAATGGAGTGAAGCTGGTATATAGTAACTAGAATGGAGTGAAGGTGATATATAGTATCTAGAATGGAGTGAAGCTGGTATATAGTAACTAGAATGGAGTGAAGGTGGTATATCGTAACTAGAATGGAGTGAAGGTGATATATAGTAACTAGAATGGAGTGAAGGTGGTATATAGTAACTAGAATGGAGTGAAGGTGGTATATCGTAACTAGAATGGAGTGAAAGTGGTATATCGTAACTAGAATGGAGTGAAGGTGGTATATCGTAACTAGAATGGAGTGAATATGATATATAGTAACTAGAATGGAGTGAAGGTGGTATATAGTAACTAGAATGGAGTGAAGGTGGTATATCGTAACTAGAATGGAGTGAAGGTGGTATATAGTAACTAGAATGGAGTGAAGGTGGTATATAGTAACTAGAATGGAGTGAAGATGTATATAGTAACTAGAATGGAGTGAAGCTGTTATATAGTAACTAGAATGGAGTGAAGGTGGTATAGAGTAACTAGAATGGAGTGAAGCTAGTATATCGTAACTAGAATGGAGTGGTGGTATATAGTAACTAGAATGGAGTGAAGGTGGTATATAGTAACTAGAATGGAGTGAATGTGATATATAGTAACTAGAATGGAGTGAAGGTGATATATAGTAACTAGAATGGAGTGAAGGTGGTATATCCTAACTAGAATGGAGTGAAGGTGGTATATAGTAACTAGAATGGAGTGAAGGTGATATATAGTAACTAGAATGGAGTGAAGGTGGTATATCGTAACTAGAATGGAGTGAAGGTGGTATATCGTAACTAGAATGGAGTGAAAGGAGTATATCATAACTAGAATGGAGTGAAGGTGATATATAGTAACTAGAATGGAGTGAAGGTGGTATATAGTAACTAGAATGGAGTGAAGGTGATATATATAGTAACTAGAATGGAGTGAAGGTAGTATATCCTAACTAGAATGGAGTGAAGGTGGTATATAGTAACTAGAATGGAGTGAAGGTGATATATAGTAACTAGAATGGAGTGAAGGTGGTATATCGTAACTAGAATGGAGTGAAGGTGGTATATCGTAACTAGAATGGAGTGAAAGTGGTATATCATAACTAGAATGGAGTGAAGGTGATATATAGTAACTAGAATGGAGTGAAGGTGGTATATCGTAACTAGAATGGAGTGAAGGCAGTATATCGTAACTAGAATGGAGTGAAAGTGATATATATAGTAACTAGAATGGAGTGAAGGTGGTATATAGTAACTAGAATGGAGTGAAGGTAGTATATCATAACTAGAATGGAGTGAAGGTGATATATAGTAACTAGAATGGAGTGAAGGTGGTATATAGTAACTAGAATGGAGTGAAGGTGGTATATCGTAACTAGAATGGAGTGAAGGTGTATATAGTAACTAGAATGGAGTGAAGTTGGTATATAGTAACTAGAATGGAGTGAAGCTGGTATATAGTAACTAGAATGGAGTGAAGGTGGTATATAGTAACTAGAATGGAGTGAAGGTGGTATATCGTAACTAGAATGGAGTGGTGGTATATAGTAACTAGAATGGAGTGAAGGTGGTATATAGTAACTAGAATGGAGTGAAGGTGATAAATAGTAACTAGAATGGAGTGAAGCTGGTATATAGTAACTAGAATGGAGTGAAGGTGGTATATCGTAACTAGATTGGAGTGAAGGTGGTATATCGTAACTAGAATGGAGTGGTGGTATATAGTAACTAGAATGGAGGGAAGGTGGTATATAGTAACTAGAATGGAGTGAAGGTGATATATAGTAACTAGAATGGAGTGAAGGTGAAATATAGTTGTGGTCCTCTGTAGCTCAGCTGGTAGAGCACGGCGCTTGTAACGCCAAGGTAGTGGGTTCGAACCCCGGGACCACCCATACACAAAAAAATGTATGCACGCATGACTGTAAGTCGCTTTGGATAAAAGCGTCTGCTAAATGGCATATTATTATTATTATTATAGTAACTAGAATGGAGTGAAGATAGTATATCGTAACTAGAATGGAGTGAAGGTGGTATATAGTAACTAGAATGGAGTGAAGATGATATATAGTAACTAGAATGGAGTGAAGGTGGTATATCGTAACTAGAATGGAGTGAAGGTGGTATATCGTAACTAGAATGGAGTGAAAGTGGTATATATAGTAACTAGAATGGAGTGAAGGTGGTATATAGTAACTAGAATGGAGTGAAAGTAGTATATCATAACTAGAATGGAGTGAAGGTGATATATAGTATCTAGAATGGAGTGAAGGTGATATATAGTGACTAGAATGGAGTGAAGGTGGTATATAGTAACTAGAATTGAGTGAAAGTGGTATATCGTAACTAGAATGGAGTGAAGGTGGTATATCGTAACTAGAATGGAGTGAAGGTGGTATATCGTAACTAGAATGGAGTGAAGCTGGTATATAGTAACTAGAATGGAGTGAAGGTGATATATAGTATCTAGAATGGAGTGAAGCTGGTATATAGTAACTAGAATGGAGTGAAGGTGGTATATCGTAACTAGAATGGAGTGAAGGTGATATATAGTAACTAGAATGGAGTGAAGGTGGTATATAGTAACTAGAATGGAGTGAAGGTGGTATATCGTAACTAGAATTGAGTGAAAGTGGTATATCGTAACTAGAATGGAGTGAAGGTGGTATATCGTAACTAGAATGGAGTGAAGGTGGTATATAGTAACTAGAATGGAGTGAAGGTGGTATATTGTAACTAGAATGGAGTGAAGGTGTATATAGTAACTAGAATGGAGTGAAGGTGGTATATCGTAAATAGAATGGAGTGAAGCCTACCAGTTGTAGTCTGAAGAATGTGTCTTCTCCAATGGCTGTGGTTCTCTCATGCAGGTCATCTAGCTGAAGAGGATTGGTAGGACCACTACCTGATACACACACACACACACACACACACACACAGGTACAAAGACAGCGTATTTGTGTGTTCGTTCCTGCGTGTTTGTGTCTCTACCTGTGTAGTTGAGCTGATAGTTGGTGAGCCAGTGTGTTCTCTCCAGGTTGCGGAGCATGTTAGCAGTGCGTTCACACAGGGTGGAGTCCCAGCCTCTCAGAGCAGCGTTGGGACACACCATCTTAGGGGGCGATGGGCAGAACACCTGCCCCTCACTCTTGGCTGACTTAGGGTACTAGAGAACAGGGACATTTGATATTGAATCAGCATTGTAGAGATATTAAAACAATGAGGTATGAGAAGCCATACCACTGCAAATATCATAATTACTGTATAACACAGCTGGGATGTTGTTGGGTACGAGGTGGAACTATTGAAGGATCTAGTGTGTGTGTGTCTGGAGGTATCATGTTGAAAATACATTAGCTTCGGTTTGCTAAGTTGCTTAAGGTTTTGTGAAGGTACCTGGTAGAAGCCATGTTGTCCTGGCCACAACAGAGCCTTCCTCTGAGATAGCATGGGAACATCAAACACCTCATTACATTTAAGTCATTTAGCAGACGCTCTTATCCAGAGCGACTTACAGTGCATACATAATTTTTCATACCACGGGGAATTTTTCCACCGTGGGAATCAAACCCACAACCCTGGCATTGCAAACACCATGCTCTACCAACTGAGCTACATCCCTGCCGGCCATTCCCTCCCCTACCCTGGGCCAATTGTGCGCCGCCCCATGGGTCTCCCGGTCGCGGCCGGCAACGACAGAGCCTGGATTCGAACCAGGATCTTTAGTGGTACAGCTAGCACTGCGATGCAGTGCCTTAGACCACTGCGCCACTCGGGAGGCCTGATGATGGAAAGGAGCCCCTGAGTAATGAAAAAACACTTTCATTATCACCTGAGTAATGAAAAAATTAATTAACAGTTTAATTTTCTCATGTGCCCTCACCTCTTTCCTTCTCTTTTTCTCTGATTTTATCTTTCATTCCCCTGTTAACATATCTTTACCTCTCTTTCATTCCCCTGATAATATATCTTTATCTCTCTTTCTCTCTTTCATTCCCTGTTTACATATCTATCTGCTGCCTTCGACACCGTGAACCAACAGATCCTCCTCTCCACCCTCTCAGGGCTGGGCGTCTCAGGCTCTGCACACTCTTGGATTACCATCCTACCTGGCAGGCCGCTCCTACCAGGTGAGGTGGAGAGGATCTGTGTCTGCACCATGTACTCTACCACTGGTGTCCCCCAGGACTCGGTTCTAGGCCCTCTCCTCTTCTCTCTATACACCAAGTCACTCGGTTCCGTCATATCCTCAATTAGTCTCTCCTATCATTGCTATGCGGATGACACTCAACAACTCGGCTCCGTCATATTGTCACATGGTCTCTCCTATCCTTGCTATGCTGATGACACTCAACTACTTTTCTCCTTCCCCCCTTCTGACACCCAGGGGGTGACACGCATCTCTGTGTGCCTGGCAGATATCTCAGCTTGGATGTCGGCCCACCGCGTCAAGCTCAACCTTGACAAGACGGAGCTGCTCTTCCTCCCAGGGAAGGCCAACCAGCTCAAAGACCTCTCCATCACAGTTGACAACTCCACAGTGTAGCCCTCCAAGAGTGCAAAGAACCGTGGCGTGACCCTGGACAACACCCTGTCATTCTCTGCAAACATCAAAGCAGTGACTAGCTCGTGCAGGTTCATGCTCTACAACATCCGTAGAGTACGACCCTACCTCACACAGGAAGCAATTTATCCAGAACGCTGCAGCCCGCCTACCTGGTGTTCAACCTTCCCAAGTTCTCCCATGTCACCCTGCTCCTTTGCACACTCCACTGGCTTCCAGTTGAAGCTCGTATCCACTACATGGCCATGGTGCTTGCCTAAGGAGAAGCAAGAGGACCTCCCCCTCTACATTCAGGCTATGCTCAAACCCTACACCCCAAACTGAGCACTCCGTTCTGCCACCTCTGGTCTCTTGGCCCTCCCACCTCTACGGGAGGGAAGCTCCAAGCTCTTCTCTGTCCTGGCATCCCAATGATGGAACCAGCTTCCCCCTGAAGCTAGGACAGCAGAGTCCCTGCCCATCTTCCGAAAGCACGTGAAACCCTACCTCTTCAAAGAGTATCTTAAAAAATCCCCCCCCTCCCCCACTTTGCTGATAACTACTTTACTGAGGATAAATGTACTTACTATGACTGTGGTATGTAGTTGTCTCACCAAGCTATCTTAAGATGAATGCACTAACTGTAAATCGCTCTGGACAAGAGCATCTGCTAAATGACTAAAATGGCAAATGTAAAAATCATATCACTACCTCTTTCCTTCCCTGTTAACATATCTTTACCTCTCTTTCTCTCTTTCATTCCCCTGCTAACATATCTTAACCTCTCTGTCATTCCCCTGCTAACATATCTTTACCTCTCTTTCTCGCTTTCATTCCCCTGCTAACATATCTTTACCTCTCTTTCTCTCTTTCATTCCCCACTCCCTCTTCCTTCATCTCTCCTACCCTTGGTCTTGGTCAAAATGGTGACATCAGGACCACAGGCTGGTATGAGGAGGTTCAGGGGTCGTCTCGTTCCCGCCCTCACCCCTGATTCTGGGGCGTCCGGGGATCGGAAGGTGGGGAACATGGCATAGCGGGAGATATGGGACTGGCATGGATGATCCCTAGCTACTGGGACCAAAATCTGCCTCTTGCTGGGAGAAATACACACCATCAATCACATTCAATCACACATGTTTAGTGCAGTTGTGTAGCTAGCGCTTTAAGGAAATACATTTGTCACCAAAGCACAGAGTATTGATAGTTTGAATGTTGTCATCTAAACGCTGTTTGCTAATGTAAATGTAAACTCACCCAACATTGATCTCTGTTGGTTTTGGAACTCTGAAATTAGGGGATATGCAGCATTAACCTTTCCTTCATAATATAGGCTGACAGAATATTATCACAATATTACTTTACATTTGATGAACTATGGTACATTCCTGTTCTGATATTCCTGTGTGAAAATTTCCAACCTAGGTAAAGCCTTGGTCATATTATACCAAACACTTAGTATATGCTGCCCTCTAGTGGTATTTGTATTTATTATTGATCCCTATTAGACTTCCTGGGGTCCAGCAAATTTAAGGCAGTTCATACAATTTTAAAAACATTTTAATACATTCACAGATTTCACAACATATTGTGTGCCCTCAGGCCCCTACTCCACCACTACCACATATCTACAGTACAAAATCCATGTGTACGTGTGTATAGTGCGTATGTTATCGTGTGTGTGTATGCATGTGTCTGTGCCTATGTTTGTGTTGCTTCACAGTCCCCACTGTTCCATAAGGTGTTTTTTTGTATCTGTTTTTTAAATCTAATGTTCCTACTTGCATCAGTTACTTGATGTGAAATAGAGTTCCATGTAGTCATGGCTCTATGTAGTACTGTTCGCCTCCCATAGTCTGTTCTGGACTTGGGGACTGTGAAGACACCTTTGGTGGCATGTCTTGTGAGGTATGCATGGGTGTCCGAGCTGTGCGCCAGTAGTTCAAACAGACAGCTCGGTGCATTCAACATGTCAATAACTCTCATAAATACAAGCAGTGATGAAGTCAATCTCTCCTCCACTTTGAGCCAGGAGAGATTGACATGCATATTATTAATATTTTGCTCTCTGTGTGCATCCAAGGGCCAGACGTGCTGCCCTGTTCTGAGTCAATTGCAATTTTCCTAAGTCCTTTTTTGTGGCACCTGACTACACGACTGAACAGTAGTCCAGGTGTGACAAAACTAGGGTCTGTAGGACCTGCCATGTTGATAGTGCTGTTAACAAGGTAGAGCAGCGCTTTATTATGGACATACTTCTCCCCATCTTAGCTACTGTTTTATCAATATGTTTTGACCATGACAGTTTACAATCCAGGGTTACTCCAAGCAGTTTAGTCACCTCAACTTTCTCAATTTCCACATTATTCATAACAAGATTAAGTTGAGGTTTAGGGTTTAGCGAATGATTTGTCCCAAATAGTTTCAGAAATATTTAGGACTAACTTTAATCAAAGCCAGTGGCATGTCATTAGTAAAGATTGGAAAAAGTAATGGGCCTAGACAGCTGCCCTGGGGAATTCCTGATTCTACCTGGATTATGTTGGCGAGGCTTCCATTAATGAACACCCTCTGTGTTCTGTTAGACAGGTAACTCCAACTCTATCCAAAATATAGCAGGGGGAGTAAAGCCATAACACATACGTTTTTCCAGCAGCAGACTATGATCGATAATGTCAAAAGCTGCATTAAAGTCTAACAAAACAGCCCCCACAATCTTTTTATCATCAATTTCTCTCTGCCAATCATCAATTATTTGTGTAAGTGCTGTGCTTGTTGAATGTCCTTCTCTATAAGCATGCTGAAAGTTTGTTGTCAATTTGTTTACTGTAAAATAGCATTGTATCTGGTCAAACAAATGTTTTCCAAAAGTTTACTAAGGGTTGGTAACAGGCTGATTGGTCGGCTATTTGAGCCAGTAAGGGGGCTTTACTATTCTTAGGTAGCAGATTTACTTTTGCTTCCTAGAGGGCTTAAATATAAATTGTGGCAAATAGGAGTGGCAATATCGTCCGCTATTATCCTCAGTAATTTTCCATCCAAGATGTTAGACCCCCGGTGGCTTGTCATTGTTGATAGACAACAATAATTTTGTATCCTCTTCCACACTCACTTAACGGAATTCAAAATTACAATGCTTGTCTTTCATAATTTGGTCAGATATACTTGGATGTGTAGTGTCAGCAATTGTTGCCTAAGTTTGCTAATCTTGCCAATGAAAAAATCATTAAAGTAGTTGGCAATATCCGTTGGTTTTGTGATGAATGAGCCATCTGATTCAATGAATGATGGAACTGAGTTTGCCTTTTTTCCAAAATTTTTATTTAAGGTGCTCCAAAGCTTTACTATCATTCTTTGCAATACGTTTGCCAAACGGTTGTGCAGCCAGACTGATTTGCCATTCCTTTTGCCTCTCAACCATAAAAATGTTCAATTCCTCATCAATCCAATGGGATTTAACAGTTTTTTCCTAATGGGTGCATGCTTATTAGTAACTGGAATAAGCAATTTCATAAATGTGTCAAGTGCAGTGTCTGTTTGCTCCTCATTACACACCACAGACCAACATATATTCTTTACATCAACAACATAGGAATCACTACAAAACGTATTGTATGACCTCTTATACACAGTATTAGGCCCAGCCTTTGGAACTTTGGTTTTCCTAGATATGGCTACTATATTGTGTTCACTACATCCAATTGATTTGGATACTGCTTTCAAATAAATCTCTGCAGTATTAGTAAAGATATGATCAATTCATGTTGATGATTTCATTCCTGTACTGTTTGTAACTACCCTGGTAGGTTGACTGATAACCTGAACCAGGTTGCAGGCACTGGTTACAGTTTGAAGCTTTCTCTTGAGTGGGCAGCCTGATGAAAGTCAGTCAATATTTAAATCACCCAGAAAGTATACCTCTCTATTGATATCACATACATTATCAAGCATTTCACGCGTTATCCAGATACTGACTGTTAGCACTTGGTGGTCTATAGCAGCTTCCCACCAGAATGGGCTTTAGGTGACGCAAATGAACCTGTAGCCATATTACTTCAACAGTATTTAACATGAGATCCTCTCTAATCTTCACATGAATGTGGTTCTGAATAGAAACAGCAACACCTTCACCATTGGCATTTCTATCTTTTCTGTAAATGTTATAACCTTGAATTGCTACCACTGTATCATCAAAGGTATTATCTAAGTGAGTTTCAGAGATAGTCAGAATATGAACGTCATCTGTTAGTAGCAAATGATTGATTTCATAAACCTTGTTTCTTAAGCTACATATGTTAACGTGGGCTATTAAGAAGCTTACTAGTTTTTATTGCTTTACTGGGAAGCTTAGCAACATTAGAAGTGCTCATGTTCTTTATGTTAGTGCAGGGTGAGCTGCACACAATGGACCTCCTCCTAGGGAACACCGGCTCAGTGCTAACAGTATACATTTTCTTCTTAGGCACATGATTACTGCATACAATAGCTGTAGGATCAGCAGAGGCATTCAGGGCAGTTAGAGGGACATACATTAGGTTACTTATATTGTGTCTACCGAGGCCCCTGGCTTAATGTACATTTGCTGAAGCATTATGACAACTCTGCGTCACAATGGTAGGGATTTGCTGAGTTGGGCTTGGGTCATTGATAAGCCATTGTCTCAACGCAGCCTTATAATGCTGTGAAAGGATCCAGGAGCCCAAATGATTTGGGTGGATCCCATCCTCCTTATAAAATGTGTTTTGTTTCCAAAAGGTATCGAAATTGTCAACAAAAGTTACACCCATTGAGCTGCAATAATCACGTAGCCAGTTGTGAAGAGCAAGAATCCTGCTAAAGCGTTCAATGCCACGATTCAGAGAGGGCACAGGGCCAGATTTGATGGGTTTAGCAGAGAGTCAATCAGTTCTTTAAAATCCAGTTTCAACTGTTCAGAGCTGCCCTTCATAATGTCATTAAAACCCATATGGACTAAAATAGAATCGATTTCCATGTCCTGACGTAGCACATTCGGGAGCAGCTTAGTAATGTAATTTACTCAAGCTCCGGGATAGGACTTTGTTTTTGCACCAGGAACGGTCACACTTCTTACCATGGAGCTGCCCAAAATCACGGCTGGCGAGAAGGACGAGGAAATCCGGCCACTCCTACGCTTCACAGGATTCGGAGAACCCTTTATGGACGGGAGAGGCAGGATAACTTGAGCCCGTTGCTCCCGGCGCCTGGTGCAGGCCTCCGACAGATGAAGAAGCCCCGCTCAATCCAGAGCAGGGACAGAAGGTTGTTGACGTCGACTTCGAAATCGTAGTAGTAGGCACTGCGGCCGCAGACACAGGCACCCCCAGCGTTGAAGGTGCAGGAAGATCAGGATCCAGGACGGCGAAACTATTTGTTGTTTGTATCCGGTAGGTTGTTTAGAAATGTGTTGGTAGTCCACTGGTTGACCATCTGGTGATATTGTAGACTAGTTTAGTAGGTAGAAATGTGTTGGTAGTCCACTGGTTGACCATCTGGTGGTATTGTAGACTAGTTTAGTAGGTAGAAATTTATTGGTAGTCCACTGGTTGACCATCTGGTGGTATTGTAGACTAGTTTAGTAGGTAGAAATGTGTTGGTAGTCCACTGGGTTGACCATCTGCTGGTATTGTAGGCTAGTTTAGTAGGTAGAAATGTATTGGTAGTCCACTGGTTGAACATCTGGTGGTATTGTAGACTAGTTTAGTAGGTAGAAATGTATTGGTAGTGTCACGGTTTCGGCCGAGGCTGCTCCTCCTCCTGGTTCGGGCAGGCTTCGGCGGTCGTCGTCCCCGGAGTACTAGCTGCCACCGATCTATGTTTCATGTTCGTTTGGTTTTGTCTTGATGTTGTACACCTGTGTCTTGTTAGTCCTCGTTAGTGTCCTATTTAGTTCTCGTTGGTTGTGTTTGTCTTTGTGTGTGATTGCTCTTCTGTTTTCGTGTTGGAGCTACGTACTTCCCTCCAGTGTTTTGGAGAGGTTTTTCGCACATGTTAGTGCGCCGTTTATTTGACGCCTGTGTGCGCCGTGATTTTGCCTTCGGGCTTATTGTGCTTATTTCTCTACGTGAATATTGCACTAAAGTCTTTTGGACTGAGCCTCTGCGTCCTGCGCTTGATTCATGCACCACACCCACCTTCAGCACCCCTGACAGAATCACACACCAGAATGGAATCAGCAGGATCTGCAGTTACGCCTGAGTCGCTCGAGGAGCATGTCCGTGGGCAAGATGACCAGATACGACAACTGGGGACCGCTCTACAGGACGTCATCAACACCTTGCACCGATGGGAGGCCAGCGGGGTACCCACACCTCCACCTACCCTGCCAACCCCATCGGCCGGTCCACCAGTCCCAGGTCCGGAACCCAGGAGGATTCGGCTCTCGCTCCCGAGGGCGCATGACGGAACAGCTGCCGGGTGTCAGGGGTTCCTCCTGCAGGTGGAGCTCTACCTGGCCACTGTACACCCGGTGCCCTCGGGACACGAGAGCGTTTCCGCCCTCATCTCCTGTCTCACGGGCAAGGCGTCGGAGTGGGCTAACGCTGAGTGGAGGAAGATGGACGCCAATACCATCTCCTACGCCGAGTTCTCCCGTCGCTTCAAGGCCGTGTTCGACCATCCACCTGAGGGCAAAGCGGCGGGGGAGCGTCTAGTCCACCTGAGACAGGGGAGGAGGAGCGCACAGGCGTTTGCTCTAGAGTTCCGGACTCTAGCGGCGGACGCAGGGTGGAATGAACGGGCCCTCATCGACCATTTTCGATGTAGCCTACGGGAGGACGTTCAACGTGAGTTGGCCTGCAGGGATAACCATCTTACCTTCGACCAGTTGGTCGATATGTCCATCTGTCTGGACACCCTGCTGGCCACCCGTGGACGTCCCGAGGGGGGTCCGTCCATTCCGCCCTCCGGCACCTCCGAGCCGAGCCCTATGGAGCTCGGGGGTGCCGGCGCTAGAGAAAGGAGGAGGAGGAGCCCGAGGGGGCCTGTCTCCTGCACCAAGTGCGGTCGTGGAGGGCACACTGCGGCCAGGTGCTGGGGAGGGTTCTCCGGGGGAGAAGACAACAGGCCACGCACTGGGGGGACCTCCCAGGTGAGTAGACGTCCCACTTACCCAGAGCTTTCTGTTGCGCACTTTTGTATACCTGTTTGTTTTCCACAGGTTGCACCTTATTCCCAGCATAAGGCGCTAGTAGATTCAGGCGCAGCTGGGAATTTTGTTGATCGGAAGTTTTGTTTAGATTTAGGGATCCCTCTCCTACCTGTTGACAAACCTTTTCCCGTTCATGCCTTAGATAGCCGCCCGTTGGGGTCGGGGTTGATTAGGGAGATCACAGCGCCACTTAGGATGTGTGCGCAGGGGGGTCATGAAGAGACTATACAGCTGTATCTGATCGACTCTCCTGCGTACCCAGTGGTGCTGGGAATTCCCTGGTTAAGCACCCATAACCCTGCTATTTCGTGGCAACAGAGGGCTCTCGATGGGTGGTCTGCTCAGTGCGAGGGGCGATGTCTGGGTGTTTCCGTGGGGGCGACTTCGGTGGAAAGTCCAAACCAAGTGCCCGCACTGCACATTCCGCCTGAATATGGGGATTTAGCTCTCGTGTTTAGTAAAACTAGGGCGACGCAGTTGCTTCCTCATAGACAGGGGGATTGTGCGATTGATCTCCAGGCAGGAGCAGCGCTCCCACGTAGCCATGTGTATAGTTTGTCTCAAGAGGAGAGAAAAGCTATGGAGACTTACATAGCCGAATCTTTGAGACAGGGATACATTCGGCCCTCCACTTCTCCCGCCTCCTCGAGATTCTTTTTTGTGAAGAAGAAAGATGGAGGGTTGCGCCCGTGCATTGATTACCGTGGTCTCAATCAGATTACTGTGAAGTACAGTTATCCACTCCCTCTGATTGCAACCATGACTGAGTCATTGCATGGAACGCGGTTTTTCACAAAATTGGATCTCAGGAGCGCGTATAACTTGGTGCGCATTAGGGAGGGCGATGAATGGAAGACAGCGTTTAGTACCACGTCAGGTCATTTCGAGTATCTTGTCATGCCATATGGGTTGATGAATGCTCCATCAGTCTTCCAATCCTTCGTAGATGACATTTTCCGGGATATGCAGGGACAAGGGGTGGTTGTGTACATTGATGATATTCTGGTGTACTCGTCTACCCGAGCCGAGCATGTAACCCTGGTGCGTCGTGTATTGAGGAGGCTGTTGGAGCACGACCTATATGTCAAGGCAGAGAAATGTCTGTTTTTTCCAGGAGTCGGTCTCCTTTTTGGGTTATCGGTTGTCCGCGTCAGGGGTGAGAATGGAGGTGGATCGTGTGTCCGCTGTGCGTAATTGGCAAACCCCAACCACTGTAAACGAGGTGCAGCAGTTCTTGGGCTTTGCGAATTACTACCGGAGGTTTATCCGGGGTTTTGGACAGGTGGCAGCTCCCATCACGTCCCTTCTGAAAGGGGGTCCGGTGCGCCTGCAGTGGTCAGCTGAGGCGGACAGGGCCTTTGGGAGACTGAAGGAACTGTTTACGTCGGCTCCGGTGCTGGCGCATCCGGATCCCGCATTACCCTTTCAGGTCGAGGTGGACGCGTCTGAGGCAGGTATAGGGGCCGTTCTCTCTCAACGGTCCGGCACGCCACCTAAACTCCGCCCCTGTGCTTTTTACTCTAAAAAGCTCAGCCCGGCGGAGCGTAACTATGACGTTGGGGACAGGGAGCTGTTAGCTGTAGTTCAAGCCCTTAAGGTGTGGAGGCATTGGCTTGAGGGGGCTCAACACCCTTTCCTCATTTTGACTGACCATCGGAACCTGGAGTACATCCGGGCAGCGAGGAGACTGAACCGTCGCCAGGCTCGATGGAGTATGTTTCTCACCAGGTTCGTATTTAAAATCACGTACATCCCTGGGTCCCAGAATGGTAAGGCAGATGCGCTGTCCCGGCGGTATGACACGGAGGAGAGGTCCGTTGAGCCTACTCCCATACTACCAGAGTCTTGCCTTGTGGCACCGGTGGTGTGGGAGGTCAATGCCGAAATCGAGCGAGCGTTGCATACCGACCCCAGCCCTCCACAGTGTCCTGAGGGTCGGAAGTACGTTCCGCTCGAGATTCGGGATCGACTCATTTACTGGGCTCACACGTCACCCTCCTCTGGACATCCGGGTATTGGCCGGACAGTGCATTGCCTTAGCACGGAATACTGGTGGCCTACTTTGGCTAGGGATGTGAGTGTTTATGTCTCCTCCTGCTCGGTGTGCGCCCAGTGTAAGGCGCCCTGACATCTGCCCAGGGGTAAGTTACAACCCCTGCCCGTTCCACAACGACCATGGTCCCACCTCTCGGTGGATTTTGTGACAGACCTTCCCCTCTCTCAGGGGAATACCACCATCCTGGTCGTTGTGGACCGGTTCTCTAAGGCCTGTCGTCTTCTCCCTATGTCGGGTCTTCCTACTGCCCTACAGACCGCTGAGGCCCTATTTACCCACGTCTTCCGGCATTACGGGGTGCCCGAGGATATAGTGTCTGATCGAGGCCCCCAGTTTACCTCCCGTGTTTGGAGAGCGTTCATGGAGCGTTTGGGCGTCTCGGTTAGCCTTACCTCAGGGTACCACCCGGAGAGTAACGGGCAGGTAGAACGTGTCAACCAGGATGTGGGTAGGTTTCTGAGGTCGTATTGCCAGGACCGGCCTGAGGAGTGGGCACGGTACATTCCCTGGGCCGAGATGGCCCAGAACTCTCTCCGCCACTCCTCTACCAACCTAACCCCCTTCCAATGTGTATTAGGTTACCAGCCGGTTCTGGCACCGTGGCAGCAGAGCCAGATCGAGGCCCCTGCGGTGGATGATTGGATGAGGCGCTCAGAAGAGACGTGGAACGCTGCCCACGTCCACCTGCAGCGGGCCGTCCTTCGTCACAAGGCGAGCGCCGATCTCCACCGCAGTGAGGGGCCAGTGTACGCACCCGGAGATCGAGTCTGGCTCTCTACCAGAAACCTACCCCTCCGCCTGCCCTGCCGGAAGCTGGGTCGGCAGTTTGTGGGGCCCTTTAAAGTCCTGAGAAGATTGAACGAGGTGTGTTATAGGTTACATCTACCTGTTGAGTATAAGAATATTAACCCCTCGTTCCATGTGTCTCTTCTCAGGCCGGTGGTAGCTGGTCCACTCCAGGACAATGAGATAGGAGAGACTCCTCCGCCCCCACTGGACATCGAGGGGGCTCCGGCGTACACCGTTCGGTCCATCTTGGACTCCAGACGCCGGATGGGGGGTCTCCAGTATCTCGTGGAGTGGGAGGGGTATGGCCCGGAGGAGCGGTGCTGGGTGCCGCGGAGGGACATCCTAGACCCATCTCTCCTGTCGGAGTTCCACCGGGACCATCCCGCGCGCCCTGCTCCGCGTCCTCCTGGTCGTCCCACGGCTGGAGCCGCGCGTCAAGGGGGGGGGGTACTGTCACGGTTTCGGCCGAGGCTGCTCCTCCTCCTGGTTCGGGCAGGCTTCGGCGGTCGTCGTCCCCGGAGTACTAGCTGCCACCGATCTATGTTTCATGTTCGTTTGGTTTTGTCTTGATGTTGTACACCTGTGTCTTGTTAGTCCTTGTTAGTGTCCTATTTAGTTCTCGTTGGTTGTGTTTGTCTTTGTGTGTGATTGCTCTTCTGTTTTCGTGTTGGAGCTACGTACTTCCCTCCAGTGTTTTGGAGAGGTTTTTCGCACATGTTAGTGCGCCGTTTATTTGACGCCTGTGTGCGCCGTGATTTCGCCTTCGGGCTTATTGTGCTTATTTCTCTACGTGAATATTGCACTAAAGTCTTTTGGACTGAGCCTCTGCGTCCTGCGCTTGATTCATGCACCACACCCACCTTCAGCACCCCTGACAGGTAGTCCACTGGTTGAACATCTGGTGGTATTGTAGGCTAGTTTAGTAGGTAGAAATGTGTTGGTAGTCCACTGGTTGAACATCTGGTGGTATTGTAGACTAGTTTAGTAGGTAGAAATGTATTGGTAGTCCACTGGTGTAGCTCCGCTACTCACAGCACATCACTGACACAGACACAGCTTCTTCTCAGTTTAGTGATGTCATAATACTGTGGGATAACCATATGCCTTGGACAAACACACACGCACACACACACGCACACACACACGCACACACACACACGCACACACGCACACACACACACACACACACACACACACACCCACGGCAGATAAGATGTATTTTATGGTGCTCTGTCTGTGTTTTCCTGGTTAAAAACCCATTATAAACCGGGTGGTTCGAGCCCTGAATGCTGATTGGCTGAAAGCTGTGGTATATCAGACCATATACCACGGGTTAGACAAATAATTTATTTTTACTGGTCTAATTATGTTGGTAACCAGTTTGTAATAGCAATAAGACACCTCAGGGGTTTGTGATGCATGGCCAAAATACCATGGCTAAGGGCTGTATCCAGGCACTCCGCGTTGCGTTTTGCATAAGAACAGCCCTTAGCCGTGGTACATTGGCCATATACCACACCTCCTCGGGCCATATTGCTGAAGTATACAGTACATCTCTTGTTTTTAGTATTTTGATTGACTATAGGTTGTTATTGATTGATTCTAGGTGTTTTTAGTTTGTGCGTACTCAGGTATGATGTTTCCTCCGTAGCCATAGGGGAAGTGTCCTTTCACCAACGCTGGGTGTCTCAGTGTATTCTGGGACCAGGAAACGGGGGGGTGCCTCACTCCGCTCTGCTGGGGACTTCCCAGCCCGCATGGAGGGAGCCTACAAAGTGCACACTTCATCAGAGGCAACATTTCTGAATGTGAACTCCGGAGACCTTGCTACAACGTATACATACAGTGCATTCGGAAAGTATCCAGACCCCTTGACTTTTTCCACATTTTGTTACATTTGTTACAGCCTTATTCTATTTTTTTACTCATCAATCTACACACAATACCCCATAATGACAAAGCAGAAACAGGTTTTGCAAATGTATTACAAAGAAAAAACAGAAATATCACATTTACATAAGTATTCAGATCCTTTACTCAGTACTTTGTTGAAGCACGTTTGGCAGCGATTACAGCCTCGAGTCTTCTTGGGTATGACGCTACAAGCTTGGTGCACCTGTATTTGGGGAGTTTCTCCCATTCTTCTCTGCAGATCATTTCAAGCTCTGTCAGGTTGGATGAGGAGCGTCGCTGCACAGTGTCATGACTCTCTCCTTGGTGAGGATCAAAGGTGCCAGATCAGCTTGGCAAATGGCTGGCAGATAGTCAGACCCCCCCTCTCTCCCACAGGAGAGGAGAAGGGGGAATTGGGCCGGTTTTATGACTTAACAGCTGGTCATAAATAGTTTGCAGAAAATGACTCCTTTTTTGTCTCTAGTATGGGAAGAAATACATATATTTATTACAGAGACTCTTGTCGCCTGAAAACTCTAACATCAAAAGATTGGACATTGGAACATTATTCCTAACCTCGAAATGTTTGGAATGGTCAGTGGGGATCTAAAGAATAACCGTGTCATATTGTTTATTATTTTGTGATGTAATTAAGGACAGTATGAAAAATGTATGCACTCACTAACTGTAAGTCGCTCTGGATAAGAGTGTCTGCTAAATGACTAAAATGTAAACTGTAATGTATCAAGAAATAATTGTAACTTGGAAAGTGTACATATTCTATCTATCAAGTTTACATCTAAATGTTGTATAAAATATATGATTAAGTATGAGAGTATTTTGGTGAAGATAGGAATGTGATTTTAGTCTTCTAATTAGATAATCGTTTTTCATATAAACTATGCAGTGACTAGCCACGCCCCGAGTGACATCAGAGAACGTGTCATCACGATGGAACGCCCCTTTTACCCAGAGGGTATAAAAAGCCTTGAAAAACAAATCAACTTTTAGACCAGGAAGCATGGAGCTGTGGCTACACGGCTTAAAATGGTTACACCAGAAAGACCAGAAAACATGAGAGTGGCGACTGCACGTTTAGAATGGTTAGAACTTTGAATGAGAAAGACCAGCCGACATGGAGTGCAAGCTCACATTACAAATGGTTGAACCTCTACAGACCAGCCGACGTGCAGCGGGAGCTGAACGTTACGAATGGATGACACTCTACAGACCAGAAGACGTGAGACGGTAGTCCATACTTTTGAAATGGAGAAACTCTGAAACTCTCAACCTGTAAATGAGAAGAAGACCACGCACTAGACCTTATCATATCATTCTGCAGCTGTACATGTAAAGTTGTCTAGAACTTTCACCAAAGACATGAGTTGGGAAGGACAATCCCTCTCAGACAACCGTTGGTACATCTGAAGTATCTATTCTAACGAACACTCCATTCGAAGACAGCAACACGTAAATATGCATTGCAGTTCTTATCCGAATGAGCGGTGGTTTCCAAATGTAACAATGATAAGTTGAATCTCTGTCTCTTCCTTTCACTCTCTTTCTATTGACCCCTCCTTCCCCTAACCAAGCAGTCATGCTATTGTTCATCCAGTCCATTAGGGACCTGTTTTCATTGTATGACGTTAGTAATCAGTAACCTATACCGTGTGTGTGTGTGTTTGTATTCTGTGTTATTATTTAGTTAGGTAGTAAATAAATAATTAAGCCAATTTGTGTATTGCTGATTCATCAATAAGGTTAGGGTTCTTGCAGGTTCAAGGATTATGCGACATTCAGAAGTAGACTGATGAGGTAATGATTTAATAAGTGGCTGTTATCGATATATAACATATACACTACCAGTCAAAAGTTTGGACACAACTACTCATTCAAGGGTTTTTCTTTACCTTTACTATTTTTTACATTGTAGAATAATAGTGAAGACATCAAAACCATGAAATAACACATTTGGAATCATGTAGTAACCAAAAAAGTGTTAAACAAAATAAAAACATATTTTATATTTGAGATTCTTAAAATAGCCACCCTTTGCCTTGATGACAGCTTTGCACACTCTTGGCATTCTCTCAACCAGCTTCATGAGATAGTCACCTGGAATGCATTTCAATTAACAGGTGTGCCTTCTTAAAAGTTAATTTGTGGAATTTATTTATTTCTTAATGCGTTTGAGCCAATCAGTTGTGTTGTGACAAGGTAGGGGGGGGGGGGGGGGGGGGGGGGGGGTATACAGAAGATAGCCCTATTTGGTAAAAGACCAAGTCCATATTATGGCAAGAACAGCTCAAATAAGAAAAGAGAAACTACAGTCCATCATTACTTTAAGACATGAAAGTCAGTCAATACGGAACATTTCAAGAACTTTGAAAGTTTCTTCAAGTGCAGTCGCAAAATCCATCAAGTGCTATGATGAAACTGGCTCTCTTGAGGACCGCCACAGGAATGAAAGACCCAGAGTTACCTCTGCTGCTGAGGATAAGTTAATTAGAGTTACCAGCCTCAGAAATTGCAGCCCAAATAAATACTTCATAGAGTTCAAGTAACAGACACATCTCAACATCAACTGTTCAGAGGAGACTATGTGAATCAGGCCTTCATGTTCAAATTGCTGCAAAGAAACCCCTACTAAAGGACACCAATAAGAAGAAGAGACTTACTTGGGCCAAGAAACACGAGCAATGGACATTAGACCGGCAGAAATGTGTCCTTTGGTCTGGAATCCAAATTTGACATTTTTGGGTCCAACCGCCGTGTCTTTGTGAGACACGGTGTGGGTGAACGGTTGATATCCGCGTGTGTATTTCCCACCGTAAAGCATGGAGGAGGAGGTGTTATGGTGTGGGGGTGCTTTGCTGGTGACACTGTCTGTGATTTATTTAGAATTCAAGGCACACTTAACCAGCATGGCTACTAAAGCATTCTGCAGCGATACGCCATCCCATCTGGTTTGGGCTTAATGGGACTATCATTTGTTTTCAACAGGACAATGACCCAACACACCTCCAGGCTGTGTAAGGGCTATCTTACCAAGAAGTAGAGTGATGGAGTGCTGCATCAGATGACCTGGCCTCCACAATCCCCTGACCTCAACCCAATTGAGATGGTTTGGGATGAATCGGACCGCAGATTGAAGGAAAAGCAGCCAACAAGTGCTCAGCATATGTGGGAACTCCTTCAAGACTGTTGGAAAAGCATTCCAGGTGAAGCTGGTTGAGAGAATGCCAAGAGTGTGCAAAGCTGTCATCAAGGCAAAGGGTGGCTATTTGAAGAATCTCAAATATAAAATGTATTTTGATTTGTTTAACAATTGTTTGGTTAATAACTGATTCCATATGTGTTATTTCATAGTTAATGTCTTCACTATTATTTTACAATGTAGAAAATAGTAAAAACAAAGAAAAACCCTGGAATGAGTAGGTGTGTCCAAACCTTTGACTGGTACTGTATATATCTTCTAAGAGATTAATTCAGGAGATGGTAACTCGTTAAACAACTTATTCCGTGGTGCCCAAAATTCCTAATTAATTAATTGTTACATAATTATTTTAATTGAGTGACAATTAAACACAGTTAGTTGATTCGATAAATAACAGTCATCACATTAATGCAGGTCACATCACGACAACAGCTTTCAGGTCTCTCCAAAGATGTTAGATCGGGTTCAAGTCCGGGCTCTGGCTGGGCCACTCAAGGACATCCAGAGACTTATCCCAAAGCCACTTCGCCCCAGTCTGAGGTCCTGAGCGCTCTGGAGCAGGTTTTCATCAAGGATCTCTCTGTACTTTGCTCCGTTCATCATTCCCTCGATCCTAACTGATCTTCCAGTCCCTGCCACTGAAAAACATCCCCACAGCATGATGCTGCCACCACCATGCTGCCAGGTTTACTCCAGACGTGACGCTTGGCATTCAGGCCAAAGAGTTCAATATTGGTTTCATCAGACCAGATAATCTTGTTTCTCATGGTCTGAGAGTCTTTAGGTGCCTTTTGGCAAACTCCAAGCGGGCTGACATGTGCCTTTTACTAAGGAGTGGATTCCGTCTGGCCACTCTACCATAAAGGCCTGATTGGTGGAGTGCTGCAGAGATGGTTGTCCTTCTGGAAGGTTCTCCCATTTCCACAGAGGAACTCTGGAGCTCTGTCAGAGTGACCATCAGGTTCTTCGTCACCTCCCTGACCAAAGCCCTTTTCCCCCGGTTTCTCAGTTTGGCCGGGCGGCCAGCTTAAGGAAGAGTCTTGGTTGTTCAAAAACGTATTCCATTTAAGAATGATGGAGGACACTGTGTTCTTGGGGACCTTCAATGTTGCAGAAATGTTTTGGTCCCCTTCCCCAGATCTGTGCCTCGACACAATCCTGTCTCGGAGCTCTACGGACAATTCCTTCGACCTCATGGCTTGGTTTTTGCTCTGACATGCACTGTCAACTGTGGGACCTTATATAGACAGGTGTGTGCCTTTCCAAATCATGTCCAATCAATTGAATTTACTATAGGTGGACTCCAATCAAGTTGCAGATACATCTCAAGGATGATCAATGGAAACAGGATGCACCTGAGCTTAATTTCGAGTCTCATAGCAAAGGGTCTGAATAATTACGTAAATAAGGTATTTCTGGGGGGTTTTGCCAAAAAATCTAAAAACCTGTTTTTCGCTTTGTCATTATGGTGTATTGTGTGTAGATTGATGAGGAAAATGTTTTCTTTAATCCATTTTAGAATAGGAAAAAGGAAGACTCTGAATAATTTCAGAATGCACTGTACCTCACTAGTGCCTCTGCTGCAATGAAACTCTTACAGTAACAGGTATGATGTTAGAGTCTCAGCCCAGCCTAGCCTCATGAAATGTAGGAGGGGTACAGCGGGGGTCCCGTGGGGTGGGGTGGGGGTTCGGAGGAAGGACAGGTAGTGTTCCTCAGGGAGGGTCCGTATGGAGGTGTGATCATAAGACAGGTAGGGGGGAAGAGCGGGGTGGGAGAGAGATGGGGGAGGGTCCTTGGTGCCCCAGGCTGACAAAGCTGTCCCGGATCGCTGTGCTGCCCATGGTAATGGTCTCTATAGCAATTAAATTATCAATTCTCGTTTATGTTTATGACATGTTGGACATCACTCTATGAATGATTGGGTAGTAAGCCCATGTTCCCACACAATTGGCCCAGCGTCGTCCGGGTTAGGGGAGGGTTTGGCCGGAGGGCTTTACTTGGCTCATCGTGCTATAGCGACTCCTTGTGGAGGGTCGGGCGCTGCAGGCTGACCCGGTTGTCAGGTGAACAGTGTTTCCTCTGACACATTGGTGCGGCTGGCTTCCGGATTAAGTGGGCGGGTGTTGAGAAGCGCGGTTTGGCGGGTCATGTTTCGGAGGATGCATGACTTGACCTTTGCCTCCAGAGCCCTTTGGGGAGTTGCAGCGATGAGACAAGATCAAAATTGGGGAGAAAAAGGGGGTACCTTACTCCTGACCTTAACCCTAACCCCTAGCCTAGCTAACATTAGCCAGCTAGCTAATGTTAGCCACCTAGCCACATAGCTAGAATTTGTAACATATCATACATTTTGCTAATTCGTAACATATTGTACGTTTCGCAAATTCATAACATATAATACCAATTGTAATTCATAACATATCATATGAAATGGGTGATGGACATCCACAAATTAATACATATCATACGAAACGTAACATATCATACTAAATGGAGAGTGAATTATTTACTTACAAAATAAAACTAAATAGTCTGCTCCAGCCCAGCCAGCACCTGGTCTAGCTAGAGTATTACATGATTAGCCTATCTATCATTAGCTAAGTAGGCCTACTGTTTTGTTTTGTTTTTTATTTGGGGGTGGGGGGGGTGGTTCCATTCCGAGGAGAGGGGAGGCGAGAGCACGGGAGAGAGCAGTTGAGAGGAGGGGGATGGAGCTCTCACGAGAGGTGGCCGTCACAAAATAAGGGTTTAGTGAATCACTCGACAAACTGCCGTTACCCCGGCCAACAATGTCCCCAGCATCGTGAGCTAGATGGGGCTGTGTTACTTTAATGAACTCACAATGGAGCTGCGCTGCAAATGATGTCATACTTGATCTTCACCATGATCAACAAGGTAAAGTGATGTAGGCTGACGATACAATTTAAAAAGATTGGGGGAAAAATAGATGGTTAGATAATGAGCAATAGTATAGTCGCTGTAAAACTGCACAGCACTCGATCCAAAGGCCTACTCAGTTTATTCCACTTCCTTCTCTTTCGTTTCTAGATAGCCTATAGGCCTAAGTAAAATGCTGGCCTAGCTTTTAGCCTATGTCTTAGGCATAGGCTATTATCACAATAGCTATATCGCAATAATACAGGTCTTAAATATTACTGTTTGATGGGCTACATTGCTGTTTCAAGAAGTGGAACATTCAGAAGTTGACGTTTGGTAGACCACTTAGGACCTATCCATGGTGCTGAAACAATGACATCCAAATCAACGGTATAATCGATACAATCGTTTTAATTTGTGCTTTACATGATTAAATAACAATATGCCACCAATTTAACAATATTCATAGATTACATACTAGATAAAAATTAGGAAAAAATATAAGCGACCCAGGTCGTGAAAACGGCACGTGCTTCTGTGGAGACAGAGTTCTTTCAAAAGTTCCAGCGGAGTAAATCCAACCTTGAGCTCTTCAGTCTTCTCCACTGTCTCACCTTCCTCTGAGACAAAATCATAATAATTAGTCTTGCTGCCTGAGGAATGAAAATAGAAGTCTAAATGGTACTGTATCTCATCTGTTTTCCATATATATATATAGTAATGCAATTATTTAATAGGCTACCTTATGTTATTGGTCGAAACATGCAACAAAAACACCACTATGCGTCAATGTAGGCTTACCTAATGTTTCCATTTGGCACGGGTTCGGACCTGCGTGAGAAAACGGCCATGGCTCGGAAAGGATACCGGCGGTAGAACTCTTTCCTGACGAACCTCTGTGGCAGGGTGGCGGAGGGCACTGTCCCGACATGGGGACACTCAATACACGACGTCGGTTCCGTTGCGCCAGACCCCTGTGCTCTTCCAAACCGTTGCGGTAAATTGAGGGTGGATTTGGGTGAGTGGGTGTCATCGGGTAGGGAGTCCCGGCCGAAGCGCAGCGGGAGGTTGGCGTGAAGGTGTGACGTTTTGACAGGCGGCGGGTAGAGTCGGACAATGGTTGGTGCTAAAATGACTTTGCCGCTGGTCGGCACTATGTTGATATTGAAATCATTCATCTCGAGACTCCGTGGTATTTCATTGCTTATCTGAAAAGCAAAGGGCAGGGAAAAAACATGAAATATTCCTCTTTCCCTCATGTTATTTTGTGTGTGTATAAAATCTAGATATAATCACACAAAAATGAATATTATTGATGACTATTCGTTAACTGGTAAAGAAGGCTACAACTTGATCGTCATATCAAATCAATAGAGCATTTGCATTGCATACCCATTTTAGCAGATATTTTTTAACCTGATATTTACTCGGAAATTATATAATCATAATATTAATCAAATAAAATGTATTTTATAAAACTATTTTTACATCAGCAGTTGTCACAAAGTGCTTTACAGATTCCCAGCCTAAAACCCCAAAGAGCAAGCAATGCAGAGGCAGAAGCGCAGTGGCTAGGAAAAACTCCCTAGAAGGAGGAGTGTTCATGGTGTGAATGAATGTCAGACTGATGGCTAATCAGAACAAAAATACACCGTTCAATTCAATTAGTAGAACATTGTGCCACCCTGTTTTAAAAAACCAAAATATTATGATTTGGTAATAAATACACAGGCCTAGTTACCATTTACCAGAGCTGCACCAAAACTCTGTAATGCCCTGAAGACATTAGATGCAGATAATCTATCAACAAAGGCAGATCAAAACGAACATTTTAACTTAGGCTTTTATTTAGTGGGTCTTTTTAAGTGTTTTTCATTGTATCTAATATGTTATTGCTATTAGTGGTGTTTTAGGCTACATGTTATCCTGTTTTCTCTGCTTTTATTCAGATGATATTTCCACTAATTGGTCTTTTGACCAGTCAGATCAGCTCAATTGTCAAGACTTAGTCTACCTGTGTAGATGCAGCCTGTGAGCTGCAATTAGTTAGCAAATAATAGTTGATTTAAATAAAGTTTATTATGGAAATAATAATTAAATAACAATAATATAAACTATCAATTATCAATCTATTAGTAGCTCTACTTTATTATCTAATTTTGACATTAAGTTGCTATATTTGACTTCTTTTTATCAAGCCTCCCATAGGCAACACTACTGCTTTAGAGGTCATTTTGGGTGTGGGGTTATGCTTACCAGAGGGGGCTGTCGCTGTCTGGTCGTCTGTCCGCCGTTGACATTGGTCATGGACATTCTGTACGCCCTAGAGTCAGAGGGCATCACCCCTTGGAACCCCAAACACCCTAGAATAACCAAGGTGAACATCAACATGGTCATCCTCATAGTGGCAGTGGCAGGAAGCATCTTGTCTCTGTGGAACACTGAGTACAATACTTATAGCCTCTGTCCCTGACCGTCACCTCCTCTTAAAGGGTTCAGAAACACACACACAGACACACACACACACACCATTCACCAACCAGAATCATGAATGAACGTATTACCCACCCCGGTACTTCCTAATCTGGCCCACATACAAAAACATAGTACACACACACACATTCACAATTCACCACAGAATCATCAAGGAATGCACGTGAACATGTGCTCATTTGACCCTCATTGCACATCATACAATCACATGACCAGAATCAACCAGTCATTGAACAGTGTCCAACCCTACTGGACATGTGCCACACAGGCACACACACACACACACACACACACACACACACACACACACACACACCAAAAGACAAGGGAATAGTATTTTAAAAAGTGTACGCACACACTAAAAAGACAGGGGAAGGGTATTTTTAAAAGTGTGACACGTGACGTGAGTATTAATTTACTAATTGGTAGAGCATCTTTGAGGTCATGGTAACAAAGAGCCTTGCAAGGACCATTAGAGGAAATGTCTTCTGAGACATCCTCTTCTGAACATTACCCATGATACTTTGTGTTTGTGTGTATGAATAGTTGGAACTAGAGTCAGGGGCATTCAGACGTGGTTGTGTAAGGTCCTCCACATGGCCTGAGACCCCTTATACAACCAGAATACCTCTGAGATCCACTCAAAGAGACATTCTAAGAACGTGTGTGTTTGTGTGTGTGTGTGTGTGTGTGTGTGTGTGTGTGTGTGTGTGTGTGTGTGTGTGTGTGTGTGTGCGTGCGTGTGCGTGTGCGTGAGATGTATGAGGGGTAAATTAGCATGTGTCTGGGGTGACAAATCGGGTGTTATAGGTCAATTGACTTAAGGTTATATACAGTACAGTTGTCAAGGTTCTGATGTGGATGCGGTGGTGGAGTCAAGCGCAGGACACAGAGGAATAGTCAAGATGACTTTACTAATACCTCTCAAGGTACACACAAAATAACAGCCTCCAAAAACACAAGAGGCGTAACAAAATACGCGAGTGCGTAAAACCCACAAAAGCCAAGGTCACAGAACCTATACATACAAGACAGGCGACAATAACACACAAAATGCAAACCTAACACAGGGGAACTTATAGGAGACATAATCAAGACAGAATACGAGACAGGTGCACCAACTAGACATAACCAAACAAACATCGAAAACATCAAGCGGTAGTAGCTAGTACTCCGGGGACGACGAACGCCGAAGCCTGCCCGAGCAAGGAGGAGGAGCAGCCTCGGCGGTCTCCGTGACAGTACCCCCCCCTTGACGCGCGGTACCAGCCGTGCGCCGACCCCGGCCTCGGGGACGGCCAGGAGGACGCGGAGCAGGACGCGTAGGATGACTCCGGTGGAACTCCGTCAGGAGGGAGGGATCTAAAATGTCCCTCCTAGGCACCCAGCACCGTTCCTCCGGTCCGTACCCCTCCCACTCCACGAGATACTGCAGACCCCCCATCCAACGTCTCGAATCCACGATGGACCGGACTGAGTACGCCGGAGCCCCCTCGATGTCCAGTGGGGGCGGAGGAGTCTCCCGTATCTCACTGTCCTGGAGTGGACCAGCTACCACCGGCCTGAGGAGAGACACATGGAACGAGGGGTTAATGCGATAATCATTAGGCAGTTGTAACCTGTAACAAACCTCGTTCAATCTCCTCAGGACTTTAAATGGCGCCACAAACCGCCGACCCAGCTTCCGGCAGGGCAGGCGAAGGGGCAGGTTTCGAGTCGAGAGCCAGACCCGGTCTCCTGGTGCATACACCGGAGCCTCACTGCGGTGGCGATCGGCGCTCGCCTTTTGCCGCCTGATGGCACGCTGCAAATGAACGTGCGCAGCATTCCACGTCTCCTCCGAGCGCCGAAACCACTCGTCCACCACAGGGGCCTCGATCTGGCTCTGATGCCAAGGTGCCAGAACCGGCTGGTAACCTAACACACACTGGAAAGGTGTCAGGTTAGTAGATGAATGACGGAGGGAGTTCTGGGCTATCTCTGCCCAGGGAATATATCCCGACCACTCCCCCTGCCGGTCCTGGCAATATGACCTCAGAAACCTACCCACATCCTGGTTCACTCTCTCCACCTGCCCATTACTCTCAGGGTGGAAACCCGAGGTAAGGCTAACCGAGACCCCCAAGCGTTCCATGAACGCCCTCCAGACTCTAGAGGTGAATTGGGGACCCCGATCACACACTATATCCTCGGGTACCCCGTAGTGCCGGAAGACGTGGGTAAACAAAGCCTCAGCAGTCTGTAGGGCAGTAGGGAGACCTGTCATTGGGATGAGACGACAGGCTTTAGAGAACCGATCCACAACGACCAGAATAGTGGTATTCCCCTGGGAGGGGGGAAGGTCCGTGACAAAGTCTACCGAGAGGTGAGACCACGGCCGTTGTGGAACGGGTAGGGGTTGTAACTTCCCCCTGGGCAGGTGTCTAGGCTTCTTACACTGAGCGCACACATAGCAGGAGGAGACATAAACCCTCACGTCCTTAGCCAAAGTTGGCCACCAGTACTTGTCACTAAGGCAGTGCACTGTCCGGCCGATACCAGGGTGTCCAGAGGAGGGTGACGTATGAGCCCAATATATGAGACGATCACGAATCTCGAGCGGAACGTACGTCCGCCCCACCGGACAATCTGGAGGAGTAGGGTCGGTGCGCAACGCCCGCTCGATCTCCGCATCGACCTCCCACACTACCGGTGCCACCAGACAAGACTCCGGCAGTATGGGCGTGGACTCAATGGACCTCTCCTCTGCATCATATCGCCGTGACAGGGCATCTGCCTTACCGTTCTGGGACCCTGGGATGTAAGTGAGCTTAAACACAAACCGGGCCAGAAACATGGTCCACCTCGCCTGACGAGGGTTCAGTCTCCTAGCTGCCCGGATGTACTCCAGGTTACGATGGTCAGTCAGAATGAGAAAAGGGTGTTGAGCCCCCTCAAGCCAATGCCTCCACACCTTTAGGGCTTGAACCACGGCGAGCAGCTCCCTGTCCCCCACGTCATAATTACATTCCGCCGGGCTGAGCTTCTTAGAGTAAAAAGCGCAGGGCCGGAGTTTAGGGGGGGGTGCCTGAGCGTTGAGACAGTACAGCCCCAATACCGGCCTCTGACGCGTCCACCTCCACCTGGAACGCTAAAGCGGGATCCGGATGCGCCAGCACCGGAGCAGAGGTGAACAGGTCCTTCAGTTTACCAAACGCCCTGTCCGCCTCAGCTGACCACTGCAAACGCACCGGGCCCCCCTTCAGCAGGGAGGTGATGGGAGCTGCCACCTGTCCAAAACCCCGGATAAACCTCCGGTAGTAATTGGCAAAACCCAAAAACCGCTGCACTTCCTTAATCGTGGTTGGAGTCGGCCAATTACGCATGGCTGAAATGCGGTCAATCTCCATCTCCACCCCTGACGCGGACAATCGATGGCCCAGGAAAGAGATGGACTCCTGGAAAAACAGACATTTCTCTGCCTTGACATACAAGTCATGCTCCAACAGCCTACCCAACACTCGACGCACCAGGGCTACATGCTCGGCTCGTGTAGAAGAGTAAACTAGTATGTCGTCAATATACACTACTACACCCTGCCCATGCAAATCCCAGAAGATCTCGTCCACAAAGGATTGGAAGACTGAAGGAGCATTCATTAACCCGTATGGCATGACGAGATACTCGTAGTGACCCGAGGTGGTACTAAATGCTGTCTTCCATTCATCTCCCTCCCTAATGCGCACCAAGTTGTAGGCGCTCCTGAGATCCAGTTTTGTGAAGAAACGCGCTCCGTGTAATGATTCCGTCATACTCGCAATCAGAGGGAGTGGATAACTGTATTTCACAGTGATCTGATTGAGACTACGGTAATCAATACACGGGCGCAACCCTCCATCCTTCTTCTTCACAAAAAATAAACTTGAGGACGCAGGGGAAGTGGAGGGCCGTATGTATCCCTGTCTCAGAGACTCGGCTATGTATGTCTCCATAGCCACCTTCTCCTCTTGAGACAGAGGATACACATGACTACGCGGAAGTGCAGCACCTGCCTGGAGGTCTATCGCACAATCCCCCTGTTTATGAGGTGGCAATCGCGTCGCCCTAGTCTTGCTAAACACTAGTGCCAAATCATCATACTCAGGAGGAATGTGCAGTGCGGGCAATTGGTTCGGACTCTCCACCGTGGTCGCCCCTACGGAAACACCTAGACATCGCCCAACACACTGGGCAGACCACTCCTTGAGAGCCCTCTGTTGCCACGAAATGGTGGGGTCATGGGCGATTAACCAAGGAAGCCCCAGCACCACGGGATACGCAGGAGAGTCGATCAGATATAACTGAATGATCTCCTCATGAACCCCCTGCGCCTTCATCTTTAGTGGCGCTGTGACCTCCCTAATCAACCCAGATCCCAACGGACGGCTATCTAAGGCATGAATCGGGAAAGGCACATCTACTGGTCGGAGGGGAATCCCTAACTTAACACAAAAATTACGATCAATAAAATTCCCAGCTGCGCCTGAATCGACTAGCGCCTTATGCTGGGAATGAGATGCAACCTGGGGGAATACTACAGGTATACACATGTGACCAACAGAGAGCTCTGGGTGAGTTGGGCGCCTACTCACCTGGAATGACTCCCCAGCGCGTGACCTGTTGCCTCGATCCCCTGGAGACCCTCCCCAGCACCGAACCGCAGTGTGTCCTCTACGGCCACAGTTGGTGCAGGGGACGGCCTCCCTCCAGATCTCTCTCCTCCTCTCTCTAGCGCCAGCACCCCCGAGCTCCATAGGGCTCGGCTCGGAGGTGCTGGGGGATGGAATGGACGGCCCCAACTCCGGACGTCCGCGGGTAGCCAGCAGGGTATCCAGACGGATTGACATGTCCACCAACTGGTCGAAGGTTAAATTGGTGTCCCTGCAGGCCAACTCTCGTCGAACGTCCTCTCGCAGGCTGCACTGATAGTGGTCGATGAGGGCCCTCTCATTCCACCCCGCATCTGCCGCTAGAGTCCGGAAGTCCAGGGCGAACTCCTGTGCGCTCCTCTTCCCCTGTCGGAGGTGGAACAGATGCTCCCCCGCCGCTTTACCCTCTGGAGGATGATCGAAAACAGCCCTGAAGCGGCGGGAGAACTCCGCGTAGCTGATGGTGGCGGCGTCTATTCCCCTCCATTCGGCATTGGCCCACTCCAAAGCCTTGCCGGAGAGACAGGAGATGAGGGCGGAAACGCTCTCGTATCCCGAGGGCGCCGGGTGTATGGTTGCCAGGTAGAGCTCCACCTGAAGGAGGAACCCCTGACACCCGGCTGCGGTGCCATCATATGCCCTTGGGAGCGAGAGCCGAATCCCACTGGACTCCGGAGCTGGTATGATGGGGCTGGCCGATGGTGGTGGTACGGTAGGAGGAGGTGTGGGCAAGCCTCCTCTCTCCAATCGGCGCAGGGTGTTCATGACTTCTTGCATGGCGGCGCCTAGGCGCTGGATCATGGCGTCCTGGCTGCTGACCCCGCTCCTCCAGTGACTCGGTCACCGCCGCTGCTGCTCCTGCTGACTCCATAGGTGGTGTGTTATTCTGTCAAGGTTCTGATGTGGATGCGGTGGTGGAGTCAAGCGCAGGACACAGAGGAATAGTCAAGATGACTTTACTAATACCTCTCAAGGTACACACAAAATAACAGCCTCCAAAAACACAAGAGGCGTAACAAAATACGCGAGTGCGTAAAACCCACAAAAGCCAAGGTCACAGAACCTATACATACAAGACAGGCGACAATAACACACAAAATGCAAACCTAACACAGGGGAACTTATAGGAGACATAATCAAGACAGAATACGAGACAGGTGCACCAACTAGACATAACCAAACAAACATCGAAAACATCAAGCGGTAGTAGCTAGTACTCCGGGGACGACGAACGCCGAAGCCTGCCCGAGCAAGGAGGAGGAGCAGCCTCGGCGGTCTCCGTGACAACAGTATGACCCTTGAGTCACTTACATTTTACTGTGGATCCGAATAAGATGTGCATGTGAGTGTGTGAATGGCCACGTACTTCTGGACTGCCCCCTCTATGGCCGCATTTACACAGCAGCCCAATTCTGATCTGTTTTTCATTCGTATTTTGGCCAATCAGATAATTGCGCAAAAAAATCTGAATTGGTCTGCCTGTGTAAACTCAGCCTGTCTCATGTTAGTTTAATTAATTTTTTATATTTTTATATTACAGTTATTGTGTGGATAAATTGATAGAGACAAACATTTCAATCTGATGAGTTAATAGTTTGCCAGGGCTTGGGATACTTACCAACACTACTTCTAATTAATGCTTGTCTCTTTCCCTCTTAGCCTACTAACATTCAGCTGTTATTTATTGAGTGTTGTGTTACCTGCATCTAGGCAACAGCTAGTGGGCTGCAGTGTAAATATTCCTGAAAAAAAAAAATAAGTGAATTGTGAGAGGGATTGATGAAGGTCATTAACATTAATGAACTAATTCAGTGAATAACATGTTCCAGTTATTTCATTTAAATGACCATGAGTCACCTTCATGACGTGTGTTATTCCACATTCTGATTCTGAATGATAGTGGCTTTGTTTGAAATCATGAATTACTAACTAGGTTTGCATTTCCGTTCTGTTGACACTGAATGATAAAATGTTCATAACTACTTATTTAAAATATTTATTTGATCCAAACATCACAACCTGAAATTGTTAACATGGTTTACACCCCCCTAATCTCTCCCCTCTCCGTCTCTCTCTCTCTCTCTCTCTCTCTCTCTCTCGATGGGTCGTGTCTCTCTCTCAATTCAATTCAAGGGGCTTTATTTGCATGGGAAACATATGTTTACATTGCCAAAGCAAGTGAAATGGATAAACAAAAGTGAAATAAACAATAAAAAGTGAACAGTAAATATTACACTCACACAAGTTCAAGAAGAATAAAGACATTTCCAATGTCATATTATGTTTATATACAGTGTTGTAACGATGTGCAAATAGTTAAAGTACAAAAGGGAAAATAAATAAATATCGGTTGTATTTACAATGTTATTTGTTCTTCACTGGTTGCCCCTTTCTTGTGGGAACAGGTCACAAATCTTGCTGCTGTGATAGCACACTGTGGTATTTCACACAATAGATATGGGAGTTTATCAAAATTGGATTTGTTTTCGAATTCTTTGTGGGTCTGTGTAATCTGAGGGAAATATTGGTCTCTAACATGGTCATACATTTGGCAGGAGGTTAGGAAGTGCAGCTCAGTTTCCACCTCATTTTGTGGGCAGTGTGCACATAGAGTGTCTTCTCTTGAGAGCCAGGTCTGCCTTCAGCTGCCTTTCTCAATAGCAAGGCTATGCTCACTGAGTCTGTACATAGTCAAAGCTTTCCTTAATTTTGGGTCACAGTGGTCAGGTATTCTGCCAATGTGTACTCTCTGTTTAGGGCCAAATAGCGTTCTAGTTTGTTCTGTATTTTTGTTAATTCTTTCCAATGTGTCAAGCATTTCGCTACACCCGCTATAACATCTGCTAAACACGTGTATGTGACAAATAAAATTGGAAGATTTTATTTGAAGTAATTATCTTTTTGTTTTCTCATGATTTTGTTGGGTCTAATTGTGTTGCTGTCCTGGGGCTCTGTGGGGTCTGTTTGTGTTTGTGAACAGAGTGTCACGAACGTCTTGGAAAGGAGTAGACCAAAGCGCAGCGTGTTGCACGAACATGATGCTTTATTTAATTAAAGCGAAACACGAAACAACCAAAACAAATAACGATTCGTGAAGTCCACAGTGACAATGACTGACTAGGAACAAAAACCCACAACACCCAAGGGAAAACATACAGATTAAATATGGCTCCCAATCAGAGACAACGAGCCAACAGCTGACACTCGTTACCTCTGATTGGGAGTCACTCAAACAAAGAAACAAAACAACCTAGAACAACCCAACCAAGAAACAGAACACAAAGAAACGAACACACCCTGGCTCAACATACAGAGTCCCGGAGCCAGAGCGTGACAGTACCCCCCCCCTAAAGGCGCGGACTGCGACCGCGCCTCGATTAGGGCTAAACAAGGGAGGGCTGGGCGGGCATACCTCCTCGGCCTTGCCCACCACCCTCCAAACAACCCCCCATAGCGCCCCTGGTCCGGTCTGACCCCGCTGGCTGGATCTGGACTGGACAATGACGGAGCGGATTGCTTACGCTCCGTTGTGGAGCAGCTGACCGGTCTTACCAGGCTGACGACTCGCACCCCGGGCTTGGTGCGAGTAGCAGGAACGGGCTGAACCAGGCTGACGACTCGCACCCCTGGCTTGGTGCGAGTGGCAGGAACGGGCTGGACCAGGCTGACGACTCGCACCCCTGGCTTGGTGCGAGTGGCAGGAACGGGCTGGACCAGGCTGACGACGCACCCCGTAGGCTTGGTGCGTGGAGCAGGGACAGGCCGGGCTGGGCTGACGACGCACACCGTAGACCTGGTGCGTGGAGCAGGGACAGGCCGGACAGGGCTGGCGACGCACCCCGTAGGCTTGGTGCGTGGAGCAGGGACAGGCCGGGCTGGGCTGACGACGCATACCGTAGGCTTGGTGCGTGGAGCAGGAACAGGCCGGACAGGGCTGGCGACGCACACCGTAGACTTGGTGCGTGGAGCAGGGACAGGCCGGGCTGGGCTGACGACGCATACCGTAGGCTTGGTGCGTGGAGCAGGAACAGGCCGGACAGGGCTGGCGACGCACACCGTAGACTTGGTGCGTGGAGCAGGAACAGGCCGGGCAGGGCTGGCGACGCACACCGTAGACTTGGTGCGTGGAGCAGGAACAGGCCGGGCAGGGCTGGCGACGCACACCGTAGACTTGGTGCGTGGAGCAGGAACAGGCCGGGCTGGGCTGTCGACGCACACCGTAGACTTGGTGCGTGGAGCAGGAACAGGCCGGGCAGGGCTGGCGACGCACACCGTAGACTTGGTGCGTGGAGCAGGGACAGGCCGGGCTGGGCTGACGACGCATACCGTAGGCTTGGTCCGTGGAGCAGGAACAGGCCGGACAGGGCTGGCGACGCACACCGTAGACTTGGTGCGTGGAGCAGGAACAGGCCGGGCAGGGCTGGCGACGCACACCGTAGACTTGGTGCGTGGAGCAGGAACAGGCCGGGCAGGGCTGGCGACGCACACCGTAGACTTGGTGCGTGGAGCAGGAACAGGCCGGGCTGGGCTGTCGACGCACACCGTAGACTTGGTGCGTGGAGCAGGAACAGGCCGGGCAGGGCTGTCGACGCACACCGTAGGCTTGGTGCGTGGAGCAGGAACAGGCCGGGCAGGGCTGTCGACGCACACCGTAGGTTTGGTGCATGGAGCAGGAACAGGCCGGGCAGGGCTGTCGACGCACACCGTAGACTTGGTGCGTGGAGCAGGAACAGGCCGGGCAGGGCTGTCGACGCACACCGTAGGCTTGGTGCGAGAGGCAGGAACAGGCCGGGCAGGGCTGTCGACGCACACCGTAGGTTTGGTGCGTGGAGCAGGAACAGGCCGGGCTGGGCTGGCGACGCACCCCGTAGGCTTAGTGCGTGGAGCAGGGACAGGCCGGGCTGGGCTGGCGACGCACACCGTAGGTTTGGTGCGTGGAGCAGGGACAGGCCGGGCTTGGCTGGCGACGCACACCGTAGGTTTGGTGCGTGGAGCAGGGACAGGCCGGGCTGGGCTGGCGACGCACCCCGTAGGCTTAGTGCGTGGAGCAGGGACAGGCCGGGCTGGGCTGGCGACGCACACCATAGGTTTGGTGCGTGGAACAGGGACAGGCCGGGCTGGGCTGGCGACGCACCCCGTAGGCTTGGTGCGTGGAGCAGGGACAGGCCGGGCTGGGCTGGCGACGCACCCCGTAGGCTTAGTGCGTGGAGCAGGGACAGGCCGGGCAGGGCTGGCGACGCACACCGTAGGTTTGGTGCGTGGAGCAGGGACAGGCCGGACCGTACTGGGAACACACACCACTGGCTTTAAACGGGGATCAGGAACGGGCCGGACCGGACTGGCAATACACCTCAGTCCCTCTCGCCGTGCCTCTACGACTTCCTTCCCTCCTCTCGCCAATGGCTCCCGTAACCCGGTGGCCTTCTCTCCTCTTCTCCTATTTCGCCCTGTGGCAGCCTCCTGCTGCCCAGTCGCCCATGCCGTGTGCCCCCCCCTAAAAAATTCTTGGGGGTGCCTCTCGTCCGTCCGACGATGGCACTGCTGACGCCGCTGCTCCTCTCTCGCCAGGGCCTTGATCCTACCCCAAGGTCCCTTTCCCCCGAGCATGTCCTCCCAGGACCACACTTTGCCCACCTGGGCCATCGCCAGCCTCTCCATCTCCTTTCCTGGCGCTTCCTCCCATGACCAGGCTGCCTGCTCCTGGACACGCTGCTTGGTCCTTTTATGGTGGGTTTTTCTGTCACGAACGTCTTGGAAAGGAGTAGACCAAAGCGCAGCGTGTTGCACGAACATGATGCTTTATTTAATTAAAGCGAAACACGAAACAACCAAAACAAATAACGATTCGTGAAGTCCACAGTGACAATGACTGACTAGGAACAAAAACCCACAACACCCAAGGGAAAACATACAGATTAAATATGGCTCCCAATCAGAGACAACGAGCCAACAGCTGACACTCGTTACCTCTGATTGGGAGTCACTCAAACAAAGAAACACAACAACCTAGAACAACCCAACCAAGAAACAGAACACAAAGAAACGAACACACCCTGGCTCAACATACAGAGTCCCGGAGCCAGAGCGTGACACAGAGCCCCAGGACCAGCTTGCTTAGGGGACTCTTCTCCATGTTCATCTCTCTGTAGGTGATGGCTTTGTTATGGAAGGTTTGGGAATCGCTTCCTTTCAGGTGGTTGTAGAATTTAACGGCTCTTTTCTGGATTTTGATAATTAGCGGGTATCGGCCTAATTCTTTGCATTATTTGGTGTTTTACGTTGTACACAGAGGGTATTTTTGCAGAATTCTGCATGCAGAGTGTCAATTTGGTGTTTGTCCCATTTAGTAAATTCCTCGTTGGTGAGCGGACCCCAGACCTCACAACCTCTCCCCTCTCTCTCTCTCTCTCTCTCTCTCTCTCTCTCTCTCTCTCTCTCTCTCTCTCTCTCTCTCTCTCTCTCTCTCTCTCTCAGTTATTACACACAGGCATGGGTCAGGATTTACGAGTCATTCTCACACACACTCAGACAGATATCCCCCCTCTTCCCTCTCTCTATCCCTCTCCCTCTCTTCTCTCTTATCCCTCTCTCTCTCTTCCCTCTATCTATCCCTCCTCCTCTCTTACCTCTCTCTATCCCTCTCCCTCTCTTCCCTCTCTCTATCCATCTCTCTCTCTTCCCTCAATCTATATCTCCCCCTCTCTTCTCTCTTATCCCTCTATCTCTCTTCCCTCTATCTATCCCTCCCCCCTCTTACCTCTCTCTATCCCTCTCCCTCTCTTCCCTCTCTCGATCCATCTCTCTCTCTTCCCTCTATCTAATCCCTCCCCCTCTCTTCCACTCTCTAACTCCCAGTGTCATGTTTTGTCCTCTTCCATTCTATCACATCCTTACTCTAAAGCATGTCTTTCCTTCTCCCTCTCTTCCTCTCCCTCTCCATCCATGTGTATCCATGATCTCCTTTTCTTTCTGTGTGTGTGGGTGTGGTGTGTGTGTGAGTTTGTGTGTTTATGTGATTACCCCTCGTGCGGATGAGGCTGGCGCCACAGCTCTCAGAGCAGACTCCTCCATCGCTAGACAGACAGAAAGAGAGAGAGAGAGAGAGAGAGAGAGAGAGAGAGAGAGAGAGAGAGAGAGAGAGAGAGAGAGAGAGAGAGAGAGAGAGAGTAGGGAAAGAATAGGGAAAGACAGAGAGAAAGAAGGATTTAGATAGCAAGAGAACACAACAGATGGTAGAGGAAACAGAGGGAGAAATAAAGAGGAGATAAAGAAAGGAGAGAGGGAGATGAGATGGGTTGACCACTGGAACATGTCTTTCTGTCTCTCTCTCTGTCTGTCTGTCTGGGACACATCCGGCGGCATTTCTAGAATTCTAGCCGTGGATTGGGACACCCCTTGGATTCCTCTTCTGATGAACAGGAATGTAAGGGAGGAGATTTATGGTTTTATCATATCCTCCTCTCTCATTATACGGCTGGGTGATTACACTGGTGGACATTAAGAGAACATGACTCACACACACACAAACACACAAACACTGTTCAACCTCAGATTATGATCTTTAAAAGTACTGTATGCCCCCCCCCCCCCCCCCCCCAACCCCCATCGTAAATTCTGACTCTTACATATCATCTGATCTCTATGCTCTGTGATCCCACTCAGGTCACTGGCTCACTATAGAGCAGATAGTGACCAGTCAGCAGATTCACCACATCTAAAAGCCAGTTAGACTTCTGTGGCCTTGATACTCTGACTCAACTCAATGGCTCATAAACTAGTAGATATCTATCTTCCCATGGTGTCTGAGAGAAGTTGAACTGTGTGGTAACCTATGCAATGCTTGGATAGGTCAGAATCAAAACTCTCTGCTGTTGAACATTCATGTTCAATTGGGTGATGAGGATTAGAGAACTTAGGTTCAGGTTTGTTTTCAGTCTAAGTCAGCTGATGTCGGTGATGTCTTCTTGTCAGGGATATATTCTTGTAATTTATATCTTCTTGTCAGGGATATCTTCATGTTAGGGATATATTCTTGTAAGAGATATATTCTTGTAAGTGATAACTTCTTGTCAGGGATATATTCTTGTAAGGGATATATTCTTGTAAGTGATATCTTCTTGTCAGGGATATATTCTTGTCAGGGATATATTCTTGTAAGTGATGTCTTCTTGACAGGGATATATTCTTGTAAGTGGTATATTCTTGTAAGAGATATATTCTTGTAATTTATATATTCTTGTAAGTGGTATATTCTTGTAAGAGATATATTCTTGTAATTTATATATTCTTGTCAGGGATATATTCTTGTCAGGGATATATTCTTGTAAGTGATGTCTTCTTGTCAGGGATATATTCTTGTAAGTGGTATATTCTTGTAAGAGATATATTCTTGTAATTGATATCTTCTTGTCAGGGATATATTATTGTAAGATATATATTTGTGTAAGTGATATCTTCTTGTCAGGGATATATTCTTGTCAGGGATATATTCTTGTAAGTGGTATATTCTTGTCAGGGATATCTTCTTGTCAGGCATATATTCTTGTCAGGGATATATTCTTGTAAGTGATAACTTCTTGTCAGGGATATATTCTTGTAAGGGATATATTCTTGTAAGTGATATCTTCTTGTCAGGGATATATTCTTGTCAGGGATATATTCTTGTAAGTGATGTCTTCTTGACAGGGATATATTCTTGTAAGTGGTATATTCTTGTAAGAGATATATTCTTGTAATTTATATATTCTTGTAAGTGGTATATTCTTGTAAGAGATATATTCTTGTAATTTATATATTCTTGTCAGGGATATATTCTTGTCAGGGATATATTCTTGTAAGTGATGTCTTCTTGTCAGGGATATATTCTTGTAAGTGGTATATTCTTGTAAGAGATATATTCTTGTAATTGATATCTTCTTGTCAGGGATATATTATTGTAAGATATATATTTGTGTAAGTGATATCTTCTTGTCAGGGATATATTCTTGTCAGGGATATATTATTGTAAGTGGTATATTCTTGTCAGGGATATCTTCTTGTCAGGCATATATTCTTGTCAGGGATATATTCTTGTAAGTGATGTCTTCTTGTCAGGGATATATTCTTGTAAGTGGTATATTCTTGTAAGATATATATTCTTGTAATTTATATCTTCTTGTCAGGGATATATTCTTGTAAGGGATATATTCTTGTAAGAGATATATTTGTGTAAGTGATATCTTCTTGTAAGTGGTATATTCTTGTAAGAGATATATTCTTGTAATTTATATATTCTTGTCAGGGATATATTCTTGTCAGGGATATATTCTTGTAAGTGATGTCTTCTTGTCAGGGATATATTCTTGTAAGTGGTATATTCTTGTAAGAGATATATTCTTGTAATTGATATCTTCTTGTCAGGGATATATTATTGTAAGATATATATTTGTGTAAGTGATATCTTCTTGTCAGGGATATATTCTTGTCAGGGATATATTATTGTAAGTGGTATATTCTTGTCAGGGATATCTTCTTGTCAGGCATATATTCTTGTCAGGGATATATTCTTGTAAGTGATGTCTTCTTGTCAGGGATATATTCTTGTAAGTGGTATATTCTTGTAAGATATATATTCTTGTAATTTATATCTTCTTGTCAGGGATATATTCTTGTAAGGGATATATTCTTGTAAGAGATATATTTGTGTAAGTGATATCTT